>NW_022145805.1:218068-444260 GCF_002938485.1 Sitophilus oryzae | reverse complement strand
TTAAAGCTGAGAATCTTAAAATAATCCGAATTTGACAATTAAGAAGATTAATTTTAAGTGTAGTGCTTTTGTGATTTGTTTGTGGTGCATTTTTCGGTAAATTTATTGTTATGGCTGTGTTAAAATAGAATTATTCTCATCGTTTTGGCATGCTCTGAGTTGGTCGATGCAAGAATTTCTCGTCTCATCATCAGTACGATATATCAGAAAATGTAGACTATATATTTTACTTACAAGATCGTCTTCCTGCTTTAAGAATCGTATTTTTTTACTAAAGTTTTTTTATCTTTTGTAAGTGTATATGTTAAACAGTGTATTAGGTCTATTATTAAATATCAATTTTACCCAAAATTTCAAACAGTAATTATGTGGTTGTAATTTTTTTACGAGCATTTCAAATGATAAAACACTCCTATAGTCGAAACAAAGTAACAAGTAATGAGTAAAGTTACCTTAAAAATGATCTGTAACCTTTTATATGTAAATTTATATGTTTTATGTAGTCGATCGTCATTTCTATAATTGCTTGACGTGATAGTTGATGTATGATTAATTATGTTGATGTTTTATTCTTATTTTAATTAAAAACTATTTTTTTCTTCTTAATTTTTGCAACTAAAAAGTAGAAAGAAGTATTGCTGAAGAAGGCTTATTTAAAGGGGTTTAAGAAATCTGTTGGTAGACTGTCCCTCACCTGTTGGTCTAGCAGCGGGGGTTGTGTCGAGTTTGCTTGTAGCAACCGATTAAAACCATTTCTCTTGTTTTCTCCCTCAAGTGCGGTTGGAATTGTCCTAAGCCTCACAAAGTATCATCTATTATCTATATCTATACTTTTCCTCCTCCTATATTTTCCTTCATTATATTCGTCATTAGTTTACTGATAGGTTTCCATTGCTACGCTATCTTTCATAATTTTATGCCCAATCTCGTTGTACGTTTGTATCCTGTGTGATTCAAACTTTGGACATATAAACAATGTCTGTGTTCTGAGGTATCCACATCTTCTGCACCAAGCCAACACATGCATCCTGCTGTTTTTTATTCTTCGCAAGTATGAACCAAAGACCCCATGACCAGCCATAGCTTGTGGTGTATAAACATTCATATCACACCATTTTCTTTCACACCGTTTTTTAATGTCTTTGATGGAAGTCTTGGTTCACCCTTGGGATTCATGCCATCTTGTTATATGCGTAAATATGCGCTAATATGCGTAAGTAATCTGCTTGGCCTCCGCAGCATAATCTTTCCTCAGTAAAACTAAAAGAATTTCGGACTTCCATGTCTTTATTTGTTTTAATTACACAACGTTTCGGTCAGTAGTATTACTAAATTAGTAAACCTAACCATTATCATTGTGTAAGCAAAATAAATAAAGACAATGGAAGTCCGAAATTCTTTTAGTTTTGATACTGAATTATTGTCTACCACATTCCAAATAATCTTTCCTCCTTTGATAAATGAGGTCCCGTTCTTCCACCAGCAGTACTGATACTTATAGCTATGATGATGCTTATAGCCATTCTACGGTTAAGACATTCTAATAAATTTTGATAGAATTTAAGCCTCAGCCCCAATTTCCAAGCTGGTACCGCGTACAGTATTAAAGAAAGTACAGCTGTTGTTTATACCGTTCGCTGTGTTGCTCTTGGACCTCCAATATTTGGCATGAGCCTCCTTAACTTCAGCGAAGAAGTTCTGACAAATCAAGAAGGAATGCAAGCAAATAATATTGCACCTTCTTAGGATATCGGCATTTTAAGTATGGCAAGCTGTAGAGCTGTTTCTTTCTAATCCTAAGCTTCTGAATACAAGACAAGCAATATTGTTTTAGTAAGCCATATCAGTATAAATCTAAATATTAAAATTTAAAACGAGTTTTATATCTGTCATGCTTTTCTTCTATATTTTATTACGATTATACAGCTCTACTTCCTTAGTTATGACGGTCCTAAAGTTAGACTTGTTTTTATCGTATTACATCGTGTCTCCCAAACTAGAAAATACAAAAATATTGTTATTTTATCACTAAACCATGAATTTCAGGAAAGATGTGATATATTTTATTAGTATCTGGAGTACGTATGCAAATTAATGTTGACATAGTGACAGATAATAATTGATATGTATGTCATTAGTAGACAAATAATATTTTGTTTACTAAATGTTGGAGGTATATTTTAATTAAGCATTTTTTCAATTATCTCTATTATATGAGTTATATATTCGGAAAACTGATTAATATCGTATGTTTTTTGGATAAATATAATCAGAAAACAAGTTCGTAGAAGATCTAGCGACATGTTGCGTCATATTTCATTATTTTAAATCTCTAATTTTCTAATTAAATATTGTTACATGTAAGTATATTTTATAGATACTTTTATTTAAAAGAAACTACATTATTATTTAATTTCTAATTATTTTAGAAGTTTTTCCTTAAAAAAATTATCGTCATTATCAATCATTTAGAGCTAATTCAACCATTTCCGATTATAGTGTAGCCTCCTTACATCTTTCGATAATACTAATACCCTGCAATTGAATATAACTGTAGATACTGAATGATTTGTATATTTATTATTCTTTTCCATTGTTGGATATGGGGGTCCAAGTTATTCTTGCTAATTTACTAATATCGTTATTCCCATCTTAGGTTTGGGCTTCTTCTAGGTTTCTTAATTCCTCGTGGGTACCATACTTCAATTTTTATGGTTCGTTGTGCATCGATTGCCAGGTGTTTTACCCATTACCGCTTGAGGGATTTGATTCTGTAAATAACATCTATCACCTGGATCTTTTGTTTTAGGGTTTTTTATTCCCAGCATATTGTAGAATGTAGAATATTTAGGAGGGGGGTTAATCACCGCGACCTTACCGATTTATTGTGTGTTCCCCTTTCTTAAGTTATAACGATCTCAGAATCATCATACAGTCTTAGGGTTTTGATAAAAACCAGTATCTGAGACATGTCCACAGATGTCAGCTCTCCATTTCCGACATCAACCGTACTAAAGTTTATGGCACGAACGGTTGTCGTCTCGACGCACTCTGTTCTGGTGTTTGCCCATGTTCCCCACAAAATCTGCATTTGCCGTTGTTTCTCAGCTTCAATCAACTGAGGTGTTCGTTAAGTAGACAATGTCCTGTTAAAAACCCCCTGACAATCCGAAGATTTTTCTTAATTAAATCAAGGAAAATCTTTGATATTTCTCAATCGTAAGTTCTGAGAAACTTTTTCGAGTATCTTAGGTTGTTGGAGGTGTCCTATTGCATGTTACGGATGGACTCTTCCACGTTCTTAAGTTCCGTTTTAAGTTCTGGTCTAACGATTCTGGTCCAGTTAATGGAGTGTTCGCTCCTTTTATAGCTATATCGTTTGCTTTTCATCCTCCTATCACTTTGTGAGCGGGCATCCAGAGTAGGAGACTTTATTTTCTTTGCCTAATTTGTTCAGATTCTCTAGGCATTCTTTGAATCTGCAACTTCTAATTGATGGTTAGTGAGTTGATCGCTCTTAAGGCTGCTTGACTATTAGATTATTAATTTTTAATTACTATTAAGATTGCTGACAGCCATCTTATTGCATAAGATGGCTATTTCCTGTTTTCGATAGTTCTCATCTAATATAAATTGTATGCATCTTTCGATTCCGTAGATCTCTGCCTGAAGGATACTGGAGCAGGTGCCTATTGGTTCGGAATATTTAGTTTCCAGCCCAAATACTCTTATCTCTGTCCCTACTTTGGTTTTGTAAGCATCAGTATACTAAGTTATGGTATGGTCTTTTACATGGTGAGCAAACGTTTCTCTCTTCCAATCCTTTTTATCAATACATATCCTTATCCAATACTACAGTGAGGTGTTTCCCAAAGTCGTACATTCTTGGTATGTCATCCTCTGGGAGGTGGAGGAGTGAAATTTTCTTTTTGAGGGTATTCCAAGCCCCTGACCTGAAAATTCTGCCAGTACTGTTTTTGTTAATGACCATTCTAATCATTGTCGCATTGGCATATCTACCGACGAAAATGTGTAGTGGTGTTAGGTCTAGGATGACCTCCATTGCTGCTGTTGGGCATGTTCTTATAGAACCTGTGATGCAGATGCATGTCAGTCGCTGTACTTTGCAAAGGTTTTGCCTTGCTGTACGTTGCTCTAGTTTTGTGTACCAAGCAACTGCTCCATAGGTAATTATAGGTCTTACTATCATGGTCTACATCCAGCGCAAAATGTTAGGGGAACCCCCTCTATTTCCTGCCAGTTTTCTCTATATCATGAATCATGAAGGCATTTGTGGCTTTGCTTTTCCAGCATATTAGCGTTGTGCCGTTCCCCATGATATCTGTGTAGGTGTCCAGGTTTCGTATGCGTTTCGGACCAACGATATTAGTCGAACGCTTTGATCGAATGTTTTCTTCTTAGATAAAGCCTTAGATAAAGAGTTTGTTCCATATGTACTCCACGCTAACTTAATTCCTCTGTTGATTTCTGGTAGTAGAGATCCTGAGTTGTGTATTACTTGTTTCAATATTGTTTTATATAAAATTTCATTTTTGTACGGGGGTACATAATGAGCCTTTAAGTATTATAATGCTATACAGAGAGTCGATACTCATGTAGATTTAGAAAGAAATACATCAGTATTTACTAAGTTTAATGTGTACAAAGACTTAATAAACCAAGATTTTTGTCTTAACGGAGAGTGAGTTATGTTTTTTAACAATTAATAGCCAAAGTAAAAAAGTAAAGTTGATATCAAGATATCTACTTAGCATTCCAAGATCTGTAATTATCTTTATTTAGCACCATACACCATACGGTAGGTTTAATATAATCATATGCTGATCGGGTCTATTATTTTAATATATTAGACCAGATATGTGTGTGAGTTGTTTCTTGATAAATAATATCTACATATGAAATCGAATACATGCAAGATCAAGTGGCAGAACTGAAAATAGATTTCTAATAGCACGAAAGGAGGTGTAATACTTATTGTATATACTAAGAGTATTTGAGAGTTTCCTGCTCGAAACAAAGACAGGCTGTTACGTCAGTGCAAATCGAAACAAAGCGTCGTCGTCGCCGTTGTATTTGTTCTAGAATGTACGTAAACTTGGGCAACGTAGAAATTGGGTAAGCCATCGCCGTCTCCGCGTAGTACCCGACCGAAGAAAACTGACCTTTCTCTTTTCTCGCTACGTATATCTAGGTAGTACTACGACGCGTTCGCGGGCTCACGTTCTAGCGGCACATTTTTACTGGCCGTCGTCGGTCGGTGTAATCAGTGCAAATCTGACAAAATGACAGTGGCGGGACCGTTACCGCGATGGTACCATTGCGCGTTGTTGCCGAATAGTCTAGCGGTTTTGGCGGCTTTAATTACACTGGTCTGCAAAAACAATTTTTTTCTCGAGTTCTGGTACCATTCCTGCTGATTCCTATGTCAAATGGCATTCTGAATCCAAATATAGCTCCCGTTTTCTTCTGCCACCCACCGTTTTCGGGAGAGACCCCTCTTTATTTTTATCACTTTCGATCAGAGCTGCAACAAGTCAGTTTTAAAAGGACTTAAGTCTTAAGTCATTTCTAAAATTACAATGATTTAAGTCTTAAGTCGAATTCAACAATTCTATACAATTCCCAAACTTAAATCATTTTATTTCAAGTCAAGTCATTTTAAAACACTTAAATCAATACAACGTTATTAAAGTCGTTTTTATGACATAAGTCTATATTTTTTACCTAAGTCATGATGATCTGCAAGTTAAGTCAGTAAAATGACATAAATCAATATAATTACCCTCAAGTCAAGACAAGCAGAAAGTACATTTTTTTAAATGTTAATATTAATTTTCTTGTATTACCAATTAGGCGATTTTCTTACTAAGTATCATCATACTATTAATTTATTGTATGAGACTAAAATACATAAAATCTAACGGTTCATTTTCAGAACAACTACAAACACAAAAATATGTTTTTTTTTAATAAATATTAACCGGTTTTGTAGTACTTTATATACCGGGTGCGTCTCAAAAGTGGCTCACCCCTATAACATTTTTACTTTTCCAGTTAAAAAAACAAGATTTGATATGTTAGTATATGACATAAATTAGGATTGATTGACGTATTCAATTGTTTTCGGTTACTTCCTGTTTCACCGGAAATGACTACAACTTTTGATGTTTAAATGGCACCCTCTGTATTTTCTTACTTTATTCGATAGAAATTAACACTCTGAATAGAATGACATATCATATGTCAACTTTTGACATTTTCGCCTATTGTTTATTTGAAATTATAACTTGCGGTCCTTAACGAAAATTTGACTCGAAATACCAAGTGTGTGGTATCAAATTATTCGTAAAAAAATGCTTTTTCCTAATATGCTAATGAGCCATCCTCGTTCCATTTAAAAAAATTGAGATATGATTAAAAATACGATTTGAGCATTTTCTAACTGGCCAGGGGCCCTATTCTATACAATCGTCGGAATCGGTGAGTTACCGATAGCTATCGGTACGTATTTGCATATAGTAAATATGTGTTAATTGTTGTTGTCATAGTTACCGATCGGCCCTATGACAGATATCGCAAATTTGTACCGACGACTCTCGGTATCTTTACCGTGAGGTTAACAAGGGCACGGTAGAGATACCGATTTTCGGTATTCGGTACAAATTTACGATATCTGCCATAGTTACCGATCGGTCCTATGGCAGATATCGCAAATTTGTACCGACGAAAATCGGTATCTCTACCGTGCCCTTGTTAACCTCACGGTAGAGATACCGAGAGTCGTCGGTACAAATTCACGATATCTGCCATAGGGCCGATCGGTAACTATGACAACAACAATCAACACGACGCTCATTGGCCGTACGTACCGATAGCTGTCGGTAACTTACCGATACCGACGATTGTACAGAATAGCGCCCCAAGGACCAAACCAATCGGCCCTATGACAGATATCGCAAATTTGTACCGACGACTGTCTACCGTGAGGTTGACAAGGGCACGGTAGAGATACCGATTTTCGTCGGTACAAATTTGCGATATCTGCCATAGGACCGATCGGTAACTATGACAACAACAATTAACACATTTTTACTATATACAAATACGTATCGAGAGCTGTCGTAACTTACCGATACCAACGATTTTACAGAATAGCGCCCCAGGACAAGACACTAAAAACATTAGACGATGAAATCTATTTTTCCAAGGCTCCTGATTAGGAATTAGTGTTTTTAACATAGCCATGGCACTCTAGATTGAATTTTAAAATACAATTTTTTATTAAGCGAGACTGTCAAAAGTTGACGTATGATATGTCATTCTATTCAGAATGTCATTTTCTATCGAATAAAGTAAACAAATACCGAGGGTGCCATTTAAAAATCAAAAGTTGTAGTCATTTCCGTTGAACCAGGAAGTGAACAAAAACAACTTAATACGTCAATCAATCCAAATTTATGTAATATACTAACATAACAAATCTCGTTTCTCTATCTGAAAAAATAAAAAAAGGTATAGGGGTGAGCCACTTTTGAGACGCACCCGGTATATATATTACAGTTTAGATGTCATTGAATACATGTCTATTAACAAGGGGTGATATGTTTTTGTAAGTCACTATGTAATATATCGATAGCATAAGCTATCGATATATTACAGGCTGGAGGATTTTAAGGTACTCTTCAATATATTCGAGATATTTTTTTTTTCGTTCGCCTTTCGGGCTATACAGGGTGCTACAAATTCGAGGTACGAGCATTGGTATCTCGAAAACCGTAATAGATACGACGATGGTTAAATTAGGGCAAAGTTGTGCCCTGGGATGTTCACCAAGATGCCATCAAAAAAGTTTTAAAAATTCCAAGAAATGCTGTTTTTTTTGGAAAAAAAACGGATTTTTTTGAAAATCAATTTGATTTTTTCCTGTCGTTACTTTTTCGAAAATCAAAAAACCAATTGCTCCTTCTCATAGCCATTTTCTTAGGGCTATCTGGTAGTATTTTTAGATTTTCAAATTAGTCAAATTTTTTTTTTCAAATTTCAAAAACTCCGTTTCCCGAGTACAATATGGTATGCAAACTTTATACTTTTTTTGTTTTAGATACCTTAACAACAACAAAACCATTTAATTATTATTTCAAATAATTTTCAAGGCTCTCTCGGACTCTAATATTTTAAATTATTTAATCTGATTATATTCATCGCAACAATATTGAGCAGCGCTAATTAACATTGAATAAGGAAAATCGAGCCAATTGAAAGATTCAAATAAATAATATCCAGGTCAGCAATTTAAAGATATTATAATTATTTTTTTTTATTTGATTTTGAAATGTCAGTGTACGATCTAATAATATGCATCATATTAATCGTAGTAGATAAATCAACTTCTACAAATTAGTTTCTAATGTTCTTTAACGTTTTGGAAAGGGTTACCACCCTCCCTATTGCACAAATTTATTTTGCGTTCAATTTTAATTATAGCCCTTTGAGCAGATCTTATACTTTTTATTGTTAATGATGAGATATATTGATTTCACTTTTACAAATTATATCAGGTAATGCCTCCTGCCCCTTGGCGACAGGTCCAGGAATCTAGCTGGCCATTATACTGCTCTACCATTTCCAATTTATCTTCCGGAGAAATGGATGAATGATTTTATATTATTTTATTGCTTTTGTTTTTCCCTACAGAATCTGCATTCGCCGTTGTTTCTCAGCTTCAGCCTACTGAAGTGTTCATTGAGGACAAAGGATAAAGACTTATAAGTTTTCTGTGAGCTTGCAGCTCTGTTTAGCGTTAATATTTTTACCCCGTTTTTAGTACATTTTATCCGGTATATCGATAAACTGGTAATGCACCCTTATAAGATATCCGTATTTCCTTTATTTACTAATAACAGACCGACCAAAACGATTCGGCAACGCGGCCGAGATGTGCCGTTAAGAGCAAAGAAGCCATCGGATTACCTCTCTCGTGCACCGCTGATCGCAAATGATATAACTCATATTTTACGCATACTTGCCGCAGAATAATTATTGCTAAATCGTCGACAAATTAAAGAATCCGTAATACAACTGAACATCCTCGGTTTACTGTTAGATTATATTGCGGATAGTACCGAACGTTGGGAGACCGACAGATCGTTTACTGTTAGAGCACGACAACTGCGGCGACGGTACCTACGACGACAGAGTTTGGTCTATTTGGACCCGGAGGATGATGCCCCTCGAATAGTTCAAGACGATTACGGGGACCCCGTTTCCGTATGCAACGTTAGGAATTCAATTAACGCTGGAATGTACTCCTCGATTTGCATAATTCCTATCAAATTTGATTATACTCTACTAAGTACATGTTCTGTTACATTGTTACAGATCTTCTATTTTTTCAACTAATTTATCACTGCTATACAATATAATAAGGTAATAAGCAATTGTTCCCCCTAGCTAAGTCTATTTTTCTACCTATAATGAAGTTTTAGGGTTTTTGTGGAGTTGATAGCTATACAGGGTGCTACAAATTAGAGGTACGAGCATTGGTATCTCGGTAACCGTAATAGAAACGAACATGGTTAAATTGGGGCAAAGTTGTGCTTTGGGATGTTCACCAAGATGCTATCAAATAAGTTCTAAAAATTTCAAGGATTGCTGAGTTTTTTGAGAAAAAAAAACGGATTTTTTTTGGAAAATCAGTTTCATTTATTTCTGTCGTTACTATTTAGAAAGTCAAAAAACTAATTGCATTCTCATAGCTACTTTATTAGGGTTATATGATAGTACTAGACTATATTTTCAAATTAGCTGATAATTTGTGAGAACTTACTTTTTTAAATACGGACCTGCATTTTTTCTTTCAAGTTTTGATAGAAGTCTCCTGTGTACAATGATATGCCACACTTAATTTTTTTTTTGTTTTGGAAATTTGAACACAATCTATTTAAACTAATTTCATCGTTACAATATTGATAAGCTTTCAAACTTAACAATGACGTGGGGTAGAACAATGAATACGGAAAATGAAATGCAATACAAAAATAAAAAAATAATATAAAATAAATAATATAAATATAATGTAATATTTTTCTCAGAGATGGAGAGCTCAGAGCTGAGACCGAAGGATTTATTATAGCTATACAAGACCAGCAAATACTAACTAAAAATTTCCTAAAAATAATAGCCAAAAAGGACTTACTTAATGACAGATGCCGACTATGCAATGCCTTTCCGATAACAATCCAACACATCTGCTATGGATGTACCTATCTTGCACCGCGGCATTATCTGGACAGGCACAACCGGGTGGCTGGTATTCTACACCAAGAAATCTGCAAAAAAGAAAATCTTTTAAATGAAATTACACCGTACTACCGATACTTACCTGAAAAAATAGTAGAAAACGAAAACGTAAAAGTATACTGGGATACTGACATCATCACAGATCGTACTGTGCAGCATAATAGACCTGATATAGTAGTCTTCTATAAAAAACAAAAATATGCTTACCTGCTGGACATCACAATACCACTAGACGAAAATATTAAAAATGCAAGAAAAGAGAAAATTACAAAATATGAAGCACTGGCACAAGAACTAAAAGCCATATACGATTTGAGCAAGACTTTTATATTACCAATAATATTTATCTGTAACGGCCTAGTAGACAACCAAACCAAACCAAACCTTGTTCAAAGCCTTAAGAAACTCCAACTTCACAACCCGGAAAGAATCATCTCTACCATGCAGAAGTCCACAATTCTTTCTACCTGTTCTATCGTTCGCACTGTGTTGAACCGCGATTAGGTCGTTGATAAGAATTATCCCGACTTAGTCGCTAAAATCGGCTTTAAGCTGAGGAAAAAAAATGTAAAAAAAATGTAAAATGTAATATAAACAATCAAATTATTTCCCCGGAAGATGGATGAAAATGGTAGAGCAGTATAATGGCCAGAGAGATTCCTGAACCTATCACCAAGGGCAGGGGGGGGGGTTGAATGAAATTGAACGAAAAGTAAATGTTTGTAATAGGGAGGGTGGTAACCCTTTCGAATATGTAGAGCATTAGAAACTAGTTTGTAGAAGTTAATTTATTTATAATAACTACGATTAATATTATGCAAATAATTAGATCTTACACTGAGATTTCAAATTCAGCATAAAAACAGTTAAAAATAATCTATTTAAATTGCTGACCTGGGTATTATTTATTTGAATCTTTCAATTGGCTGTATTTTCCTTATTCAATGTTAATGAGCGCTGATCAATATTTGTTGCGATGAATATAATTAGATTAAATAATTAAAAAAAAACAGAGTTGGACTTGAAATTATTTTAAATAATAATTAAATAATTTTGTTGTTAAGGTACCCATAACAAAAAAAAGGTATAAGTTTTGCATATTATTGTACTTAGGCGACCGAGTTTTTTCAAAACCTGATATAAAAAATGCAGATCCGTATTAAAAAAAAATATTTGGCCTCTGTATCACAAATTATCAGTTATTTGAAAATCTAAAAATACTATCAGATAGCCCTATGGCTATCGCCCTATCAGATAGCCCTAAAGTATCTATGGGAATGTGCAATTAGTTTGTGATTTTCTAAAATGTAACGACAGGAAAAAATAAAATTGATTTTCAAAAAAATTCGTTTTTCCAAAAAACTCAGCAATCCTTGAAATTTTTAGAAGTTTTTTTTTATTGCATCTTGGTATCACATCCCAAGGCGCAACTTTGCCCCCATTAATCATCTTCGTATCTATTACGGTTTCCGAGATACCAATGCTCGTACCTCGAACTTGTAGCACCCTATATACACTCACCGGTACGAAAAACACAGTTTAAAATTTTGATATAGTATTTTAAAGTTTAATGTTTTATTCTACTTGGCGAATTTTGTTGATTTTTTAAGCAATTTGTAGCTAAATTATTTGACTTTTCAGTATCTTCTTATATTGAAAATGAAAGTTTTTATCTGTCATTATATGAGGGTATATAAAATGTTGATATATTGGTAAAAGTTTGAAACACCCTGTGGAATAAGCTAATAAAGCAAGGAATTTAAAAATCATTTTATCATTTAAGAACATCATGTTCTTGATAATTTGTTTTTTGGTTCATCTCAATAGCTTCATTTTTATTAAAGATAATCGCTATTGAAGAAGACAGTAACGATTTACAGCATTTTTATCATTAAAAGAATGTCTTTGCTTTTGGTACCCATCAACACACCTATAAAATGGAGTTTATTGTAGTTCTGATGTCATTGCCATTGAATTGTTTGTTGGTAGTTACTGAAGCAGACATGGTTTTATGTCAAGAAGTTGTATCCACTATTGTTGCATTAATTGAACTTTAAAACCATCTCTGCTTGAGTAACTGCCCAACAGACAATAATAATATGAGTTTTTAATGACAGAGACATTACATAAATCATAAACATTATTACATAAGTCTGCTGACTAGCGCCAAAAGGCAAAGGCATGGTTTTAATGTGAAAAAAGTTAGCGTCTTCTTCAAAAGCGAATATCTCCAAAAAAGCTTTTGAGATGAACGAAAAAACAAACTATCGAGAAAAGACGCACCTGTTTAATAAAATTATTATTAAATTCGTTGCTTTGTTAACATATTCTACGGACTGTTTCAAACCAAAATATTAACATTTTGGTTTCTCTCGTATAATTGACAGATGGAAATTTCATTTTTAATTTAGAAAGAAATACTAAAAATTCAAACTATTTAGCTACAAATTGCTTAAACAATCATCAGAATGGGTTCACTAGAACACAATATAAAAAAACTTTAAAATACATCAACATTTTAAGGTGCCCGTTCTTCGTTCAGGTGAGTGTAATTAATATGATGATATTGATGCATCTCGGATTAAATGTTTTCACTCTTTAAAAAAATGGGAAAGTGATTTTTTGCCGGTGAAATTTACAGCTTTTAACAATTTAATAATAAACCGTGAATGGTTTAAACGCGAATCATAACTACTACACAAAACAAAGGAAACTGTAAGTTAGGTTGAGTAGATAAAATATTTGAGTATGCCGTTAATTAAAAAAGAAGAAAGATAAGTTAATAAATTATTTAGTACAGTAAATTATACACTAGTTAGGTTTGACTTTCATTCGTCTTAAAGTCAAATCAAAGCGTATTGAAAACATACCCTTAACAGTTCTTAAATCTCAAATTAAAGAGTTACCAGGATAACAACTAGGTAATTATCTAATAATCTAATATCAGGATGGCTGTAATGTTCTCCAAGCAGGTGTTTACGCCATAAAGAAAGCGGCCAGTTGTATACCAGGGAAAATCGCTGATA
The DNA here is from genome assembly GCF_002938485.1 of Sitophilus oryzae. Lineage (NCBI taxonomy): Eukaryota > Metazoa > Arthropoda > Insecta > Coleoptera > Curculionidae > Sitophilus > Sitophilus oryzae. The sequence continues at coordinate 430,914 of NW_022145805.1, read as the reverse complement.
GACCAATAATAGATGTCGCTATATACTTTGACAGATGGAGTGCTTTCAGCTTCAGTCAGTCAAACGAAAATTGTGCTGGACTACCGAGAAGTACTGTCCTGGCTGCGTCAAGGCGGAGCTACTTTGTGCTTGGTTCCAGGCCACAGAAATGTGATGAGCAACAAAGAAGCAGATAGACTCGCTAAAGAGGGGGCTAGGGTAGAAGAGAGAGTCGTGGCTGATGACCCACCACTTGTGACGATCAACACATTGAAGGAAGCTATAGGAAATATCATCAAAATCAAGCAGCAAGAGATTTGGCAAGACCGTAATGACTGCCTGGACGACTGTGGCTAGTGGTGTTATAATCCCGTCCTCATTTTAATTAAATTTGTAATATTAGTTTAGGAAAGTCCCAACATAAAAACCTTCATACCTTAGGGGTCATAAACGACCCTACAATCTATTTCTAATTGATAACTTTAACTATTACCATTGGGAATTTTGATCATAAATTTATATAGCTGTCGCAACGTCCGTCTATCTAAACAATGTTTATGTTTTGTGGCTTTTAGTTCCTTAAATAGTAATTTAAGGAACTGGAAGACAGTCCATCATACTCTTGCATTTTCAGTCACAACACGCTCTTACTCTTTTGCTCTTCAACACTCTTTTGATCAGAACTCTCTTTTTTGGACACAACTATCTTTTTACTCTTCAACGCGTTATTCCTTTTCAGTTTCCCTCAGGGAAACTATTATAATTAGTTCATCATAATTAAAGTTAAGTTATATTAGAAACAACAGTGTACATTAATTCCACGCCCGAAAAGACCCTCACCAAGGTGGCCCTACTGAACAGGACCACAACAGTGGTAGATAGCAAAAAGACAAAACAACTACTAGAGCACAAACAGTACCTAGTACGCATAATTGTAGATGTCATTGATGGAAACTGCCCCACTGGGGACTACTGCAGAGAATGCAGAGAGGAAGAAGAAACCATAGAGCATCTCTGTGTTACTCTGCGGCACTAGAATACCGGCGCTTTAAAACTTTAGGGCAAGGTTTTTTGGAGGGACTAGACGAAGCAGCAGAAGCCAACATCACCGACATCGGGAACTTTGCAAAGAGCTGGAAGTGCTTTAACGCAAAGAAAGAATGAGAATAATGTTTGGTACAATAATACAGGGGTATCGCAATGAGCCCAAGGCCTCCGAGTGAGGGACCAAACATGATCCTACACCCCAGCAACCTAACCTAACCTAATCAATATCATGTTTGTAAATTTACCAATGACTGACATCGTACCCTAATACAGAAACAAATAGGACTAAATTTAAATACAACATGCTAAATGGCCGAGGTTAATGGCGCATTCGTCGCAAAAAACGGAAAGAAAACAACCGTGCAAATAACGCCTACGGCCGATAAAAACAAAAATCTACGTAACGCGAGATAAAATTGTTTGACTAATAAAATTATGTTAATAATAAAACCCCACCGACAATGGGTCGCAACGCTTTTTTTAATTAGCTTTATCTGTTATTTCGTCACTCGCACCCAGTCGGTTAATTGTTTGGTATCGTTGTAATATTTATTTTTTATTGCTTTTAAGTATAAATTTTCCGATATCGGTTTCCTGTTACGAAAATTAAATTTAAATGGTTGATTCTTATATAAGTAAAAAGGGACTGCTGACGTAAAGGTCTCTTCTGATTTTTGTTAATTAATCATTTGCAGCAACAGAATATTTTAAATTCTATTCCCAATAAAGGTTAACTCCGTTAATGTAGCCTAAGTTCTACGTTGTAGTCTAGTTATTAAATGTAGCCATTTGTTTCTTCTTCTTATTGTGCCTTGTCAGGTCACCCTGACGTTGGCAATGACGATGGCGAGTTGATCCCAGTTTTCAGCCATTCTAAACAATTGTTCATCGCTATGTACGCCTGTCCATTTCCGGATATTCCTCAACCAGGAGATTTGTTTTCTTCCTACGCCACTGCCGTCCTCTATTTTGCCCTTCATTATAAGTTGTAGAATCTGGTAACGATTTCCTCTAAGAACATGGCCGAGATATGACAGCTTTCGGCATTTAACTGTTGTCAAAAGTTCAAGAACTGCATTTGCCCTGTTTAAGACTGCTTCTCTTTGCATAGTGGTATTCGTTTATAATACGTATATTATAGTTGAGGGTTGGAACCTTTGGTGATACAACAGCAAAAACAATAAATTACAACAATACACCAAAATACTTTACTTTTAAACAGTGAATCCACGTTAAGTTAACCGTGTTAGGATCATCTGCAGATGATTAAAATTATTCAGTTTTAATCATCTGCTGATGATGCTAACAGGGTTAGCAAAACGCGCGTCTAATGTTTAAAAGTAAAGTATTTTAGTGTATTGTGGTGATTTATTGTTTTATTTTGCTATACTGTAATGTCGATTGGCGGGAATTATGGATCCAAAAGCCCGTTTACGCGTGTTTATACACAATTGAATCGATACAGTGTTTCACGCAGTGAATACATTCTGTCTTTTTATTCAGCATATATCCATAATGAGCCTTTCTACATAACCACGGTGGATATTTATAGCAAGGTGTTCATATTTTCCGTTTCGTATTATATATCATAACGAATTTCAAAAAAAATCGAATCAGAATCTTCTTCATTCATCTCTTCAACTTCAAGTGTATCTTCTAATTTGTAATATATTTGCTAAATCTTATCACATTAATCGCCGTCATTTAAATCTAGAATAATTTAGGCTCACTCTTTAAGTCTTGGACATTATAGAGCCTACGATTCGGAAGCTGCTCATAATAATTACCAACTTGAGAAAAACATCGGAATAATATGTTTACTTCCGGTACATAACGTGAAATCCCTAACGTGAAATCTCGGAGACCTCGCCAACATAATATTTCTGCTATACTATCATGCACTTGGTAAGATGCTGTTTCCAACTGTTTAAGAAACTTTATTGTCACATCTGCCAGAGTTTAGGTTAACAGTAAAGTAAAAATATACCTTTAATATATCTTAGTAACCAGGTTATCTTAGATTACACGTTAGCGGTTTAAGGTTAATAGTACAGTCAAAATATACAAAATCTGTGTCTGAATGATCTTATGTAACTTATGCTATCGAGATCCGAGCTGATACAAATAAAGTCAAAGACAGTTTTAAGAACAATAGATGATAACTCTGACAGCCATCGCCGGAAAGTCACTTAACGATATAGTGAGAAATAGCGAAAAAAGATCAACGTATAAGGTGGAAGTTATAGTTGATGGGGAAAAGAAAAAGGAGGAAATATTGACAAAACCAGAAAGGATGTAGAAAAGCCGAACCAGGACAGACTGTCATACGTCGCTTAAAAGGGAAAACCGTCCTAAAGATTGAAAAATTACTGGACCTCCATCTTCCAGGAAGGGAGGTTAAGACGGCATCGAAATTAACAGAGATTTTGTAGTAACAGAGGTCTGATCCCACCTGATTGATAGAAGGAAGTCATTCCATGAGGACAACAGCACAAATTCAGCACGCCTAGAATTTAGGATTCAATGCTCATCAATACTAATTTGAAAGTCAAGAGGACCAGGCTGCATATCTTAGTCAGATCTGTGTGTGTGGATCATTTTATTTTGCTTTCTAGACGGGAAAGGAAAATGGACCTTCATCCTTCATGTGACATCCTTCGTGTTGACTTCAAAACTTTATAGGAATTAGAATTTTATTATGGATCTATATGAATAATAAAATTTTAAAGCCTATAAAATTTTAATACCCGCTCTGTGTGGCGAAGAAAACAAAATTCGCATTTTTAAGCAAAGCCTAAGCCTAGTTCATGCACTTGCGAATTACGAAATGGGTTCTGATTGGTCGCCTTCAAGGCCTTTCCAACTTTCTGCGATTCGTATTATTTCAATTTAGGGGGCGGGAAAAATTGAAATCCTTTCAATATTTTACGAAATTTGCAAGAATAAATGACAGAGGCGTGCGTAGTTTGAGATTGACATCGAACAGATCTAACCCTCTTCTATTATTTATTGTTGTGTTTTTGTTTTCTATGGTTGTGTTCTTCGCTTGTGTTATTTAACTTTGGAACTGTTGAATATTTCTATTACATATTATTATTGAATTGACAATTTGAAGATGTCGAGCAATGAAGAGGTATGTTGTAGGTACATTTGTTAGAATATAGCTATTCTAAAAAAAATATACATAGCAATTCAAAATTTTGTTTATTGTTGAATATTTGAATATAAAATTAATTGGTGCAATGAAAACTTAAAAAATATTATAATCCATACATACATATTATATTAACAAGTGCTTACCGGTAGTTGAAAATTTATCTTGTGAAAGATACTGACCCGGGTATGAACACATCATGTTGATACCAAAAGGAAAGGCAGCATCAGCAACCAGAAAATATGGAATCGGTTCACCATTTTCAGGTAGCTTACTGGGAGGTGTAAGTCGTATATTATGCGAAAAAAATTCTTTTCCAAAATGGCTATTTTTGAAAACACCTCCATCACTTTGTCGGCCTTTTGCACCAATATCCACTAAGTAAAACGATATTCGGCGTCACAAATGGCTAATAAAATTATACTAAAATATTCTTTATAATTATAAAAATCAGATCCAGTAAATACTAGGGCTAGTAAATACTAGCTACAGCTAGGCCAGTAAATACTAGGGCACCGCCAAATGGCGGTGCCTAAAAAAATCAATACATCATTATTTCAACTTTATAGCTTGAATAATTCTACTCATGAAATTACCTGTATTCTAATATGTTTGCCATCTATGGCACCTATACAGTTTGGAAAATTCCACTTCAATTTAAAATATTCTGCTATTTTTTTTCAAACTGCTTCTGTTGGTACCCAAAGATGCTCTTGCTTGAATACGCTCCAAATAGCCGAACATGTACTTCTAATAGTATTAGATACTAAACGATAAATTGTATGATATGCTTTTCATACTTGTTCCAGCAGCTAAATATCTACAAAATGGCATAAATTTGGAAGTTAGAGAATTTTGCTATAACTTTAAAGAATCTCACTTAAAAATGTCACCATATGGATCTTTTGTAATGGAATATTTACCTAAGAGTGTTGCTGATAACATTTCACCATTGCTGTACTATGGTACATTTTTGAAAGAATCGGTGACAGCGTTGCTTCTAATTTATCAAAATCCTCTACTCATCTATAATTATAAAATTTATTTTCATCTTTAAGGCGCATTTCTTTCTATCAACTAAATTATGATATGCACCTAGTTGTATTCTTAACTTAAAAATTTCACAGATGCCAATAGATCTTTTTTTCTGTCTCTTCATGTTCTTCAACCACAAATAGGCTCGCCTTCTTCACCAGTAAAAGATATCAATAATACTTAACAAAGTTACTGCTACTCATTGTAAAAAGCACAACAATAAAATATGAGACAACCCAGACAAAAAACAAAATCCACAGGCTACAGCAAAAATCACATATACGGACTCCATATGGATTATACCAGAAAAAAACATGGTCTTTTTCAAAAACTAAAAAACGAAACTGTCAAAACGGTCTGCAAATATGCTGTCAGTCTCTAAAATGAGAAAAGAAATATTCCTAGAAAATTCGGAAGGGTGTGAAAAGGTATTCAGAATCGCAATTCGTAAATCGTAATTCGCAAGTGCCTGAACTAGGCTTAACTGCTGGCATAATATTATTTTTACATTGTTCTATGTTGTGTCATTAAATTAAAGTTTTTTTCATATCTAGTCGAATGTCTAGGTTTAAGCGCCGATTTCCGCGCATTCTAACCCAATTTTCTAATCAAAACGGCATTAATTTCAATTTGGAAATGGCCGTCGAAGGAAACTGTCGCCGCTCCGAATGCTAATTCTAACGGTTTTTCTTATCAATCGATGTCGTCACACAGTCATCATTCGTTCCTGCGGACGTAAATGTCTAAAAATAAACCTCGAGACGAATACAATCGTATTTAATATTATTCGCGTTAAAGAGCCGCATTATCAATTTAAGCAGGAAATAATGCCATTAATGCACGAGAATAATTCGTTAGTTTTTTTGCAGAAAACAAAACAGCGGATAATATTCGCTTTGATGGAATTTTGTTTTTGGGATTGATTTTGGAAAATTAATCGGTTTGATTGAATAAAAATGTTTATCAACATTCTTATGATAAGCTATTTGTAAATACCACGCGAGCCACTAATAAAAATTTGTTTAACGTTTGAACGAGCGTGTGAAGTTGTTTTTTGTAATTATCATTCATGTGATTAGCAACTGTAATGAATTACAATAATAATATAAGTCTATGTGTGGCATAAAAGACATTGTTAGGATTAAAGTGGACTGTATGTAAGGGTAAATATGTTTTTCTTTAATTATACTTTCTAATTAAAATAGCAAAGAAATATGATATAAAAAAACACACAGTAACAGCTAACATAATCTTGGCAAAAATATGGCTTTTGCTAGAGTTTCAGGCAGAGCGAACATGATTACTACAATTTGTGGTCAACGTTTACATGAGACCAAATACTAACAGTGGCCTGTTATTTTCCTTCCGTGAGGTCGCTGTCGATGGTCGCTCTATTTAGGGAAATAATCATTTTTATACGACCTAACTAAAAAAATAGGCAAATAAAAGAATAGACATCGACGAGAAAGATCTATGGCTTATAATAAATTTGTACTGTCGCCAAATAGCAAATATCAGAGTGGAGGGTGATTACTCAGAAGTCAGAAGGCATATAAGATGCGGCATCAGACAGGGCTGTGTTTTGTCTCCGACTCTATTTAATCTGTACTCCCAGCATATATTCAACATGGCACTGGAGAATGTGGGCGCTGGAGTATTGGTTAACAGAGAGAGACTTAATAATATACTGTGGATGATACCGTTGTGTACCGTGGTGATACCGTTCGCTGATTTCCTCGAAGGTCTCTAAGAACTAATGAACAGTATCGTTAGCGTCAGCACTGATTATGGAAAAAAAGAAGTCCATGGTAATTAGTAAACATAATATACAACCCGGCTAACTGGGAATCAATAATCAACCAAGAATAGAGATCTTAATTTACAGACCAAACTGAGACTACTTAAGTGTTATGTCTGGTCTGTGCTCCTGTATGGTGTCGAATCCTGAATATTGACAGAAGCGTCCATAAAAAAACTTGAAGCCTTTGAGATGTGGCTATTACAGACGACTGCTGAGAATCTTCTGGGTAGACCACGTATCTTATTAACTATCGACGCATATTATACATGAAAGGTTATTGTACTTTGTCGAACAGCACTCACTGCTCTCGGATAAGCAAAATGGTTTTAGAAAACACAAATCAACAATTCGTGCTATATACCAGTCACTTAAAAGCGTCATTTACTCACTAAACAACAAAAAACAGGACGCTGGTCATGTATTTGGATTTGTTCAAAGCATTTGACCGTGTCAACCAACAAATACTTTGCCGGAAACTTGAAAGGTATGGTGTGAGAGGCATGGCTTTAAAATTAGAATCCTACTTGGAGGGCCGAACTTAACAAGTAGTAGAGCAAGATAGTTTTGGGAATGTTTGGAAGTCTAACAGGGTTGTAATTGAGTGTGGTGTTCCACAAGGCTCTATACTGGGGCCATTGTTAAACTATACTCCAATGATATTCCTCCTGTTACAAAAGAGCATACCGTCCTATATGCCGATGACACCTCTATAGTTTTTAATGAGGACGATGATGAATTACTGTTGAGTAAAGCTACAGATTCGCTACATGCCTTGCAAGAGTACTTTGTGGCAAATTATTTATCGTTAAATGTTGCAAAAACACAGTTGATGCTTTTCGAAAAACGAGAGAGGTAGTAGTTCATTCGAAATTATGTACAATGAACATAAAATTGTTTCTACAGACACGGTAAAATTTTTGGGTGTGCTTGTGGACAAAAAATTGGATTGAAAGTCTCATGTTCCAATATCTCTGCGGGGATTGCCAGATATAGTTATGCCCTCAAAATAATTGCGGAAAATGTTGGAACGGAAGCAGCTATAACTGCATATCATGCTTATGTACAGTCTACATTAAAATATGGGATCATTTTTTGGGGAAATTCTACTGACATTTCGAGAGTTTTGGTGATACAGAAGCGATGCATCAGAAATATTTTTTTCAAGCTTCAATATCGAGAAAGTTGTAAGAAAACATTTATCGAAAACAACTTTTTAACTGTAGTGTGCCTTTACATATTGAATGCAATACTGTTTGTCCATGAAAATAAAGACCTTTCCAATCATAATAAGCTAGAGCATGATTATGATACAAGGAATAAGTTAATAGTAATGGGTGAGAGGTGTAACTTTAATTATATTCAGAAAAATGTTAAGAACTCCTCAATATCTCTATATAACAGTCTTAACATAACTAACTAAAGTGAGCGAAGGTAGTGGTCAATGAACCAAGAAAACAGTCAAAAGCAAATTCACTCTTTTAATACTTCTAAGCCTTTCTAGCAAAACGGGTAGTAAAAGTATTAACGCATTTTTCAATTCAGTAGAATCAAATTTTCGCATTATTCATCAAATCAACATTAGTATTCATTCATAATTTTACCAGTTAACGCATCTAGGCCATAAATTATTGAAATACTCACAATAGATGACGAATAAAAGCCCTTAAAAACGAGTATAAAAATATCTTGGAAAACATAAACCTACCAATCCATGAGGATATCGAAGATACAAATCGGATGTGGAGGACGAATTGGACATTACCAATGCGTGGACTTAGGAATGAGCCACATAACAAAACACTAACCACCTGGTTTTGACTTACTACACAAAACACCGTCCATATTTAACAGGATTAGAACCCAACATGGCAGGTGTGCATTCTCATTATACAAATGAGGCAAGCAGTCATCGCCACTTTGTGACTGCGGAGAAAACCAAATCGTCAGACATATCGCGCAAGAATGTCCTCTTGAATAACATCATCTCACGGCAAAACAAAAGTCTTCCTGGTGGCGACCCTAGATTCCGTAATAGAGTACTTAAATAAACTAGATGTTTTTGTATATTATTAAAATTTGTTTGATATATGTATTTTATATTGTTATATTGTTTATAATTGTTGTATAAAATAAATTATTAAAGTTACATTAATACTACAGGGCGTTTATATTTCTATATCATTTTACCTGTCTTATATGTAATATTTAAAAATCAACTTTAATAAACTAAAGGCAATCAGTATTTTATAGAGATAATACACGAGCAAACTTGGCTGGATTTTGTAACGCTTTATGGTTTATTAAACTATCTAAGCACACAGACTGCGTAGGAAATACGGAGAAATAAAATCAAATAATGTATTTTGAATCTCTGTGGCGGTGCGCGGCACTAGACAAATCCCCTTTCTTGATAAGAATTATATGTTTATGCAAGCCGAATAAACATTCTTCGAACAAAACACCTTTGTTAAAGTGCAGTATGGTATGAATATTGTCTGAATATATTTTTAAATAATATGCATTTGCTTCGCAGTAAAATTTATTACAAAAATTATCTAATTTTACATAAATATCAATCAAGCATCAGTTGATTTGTAATTCAGTTATAAATCTAGTATTTATTATTGCATCAAATAATGCATTGCTTAGTTTAGAGTTAAGACATACATACGTATTATATTTCGTTTTAATGGTTCGACACGCCAACTGCATTATTAAATCACCATTTTATAATTTACTAATATCCTGTAAAATGTCGTAAGAATATCATTTGTTTGACCTATGGCCCATGTTTGTTTTGAATAACCATAATTTTGTCTTTTCTGGAGAATTATAACATAATATGAGGTTCCTGTTTCATGGTCTTTTCACTGTATAAAAATATATAAAGATAGACCAGGAGGACCTTGATTGCTATAAATACCATTAAGACTCAATTCAGTTAGTTGAGCTAGTCCAATATTTCTTTAAATAGCTTTATTTGTTATTAGTTTTTTATTTTTCTTGATAAAGAAGTACAAAACAAATATAAATTGTTTATTAACATATCATCCTTGCATCAGAAAAGCATTACATTTTGGTGACTGCACATCAACGAAACAATTCTACATTGTTTCAGTTTTTAGTTTACGTTAGATAGGAACTATCGAAAACAGGATATAGTCATATTATCCGATAGTCAAGCAGCACTAAATGCTATCAACTCAATCAATTCGAAGTTGGCCAGAGAATGCCTAGAGAAGCTGAACAAATTAGGCAAAGAAAATAATTCCTCCTATTTTGGGAGTCCGCTTAACAAAGGATAGAAAGCAAATGATCTAGCTAGAAAAGGAGCGAACACTCCACTAACTGGACCAGAACCGTTCTGCTTTCCAAACGGGAACCAACTAAAAGCAAAACTGAAGAACCTGGAAGATTCCAACCGTAACTTGGAATGAGAGTCCTCTAACTATCTAAGACACTCGAAAAAGTTCCTCAGAACTTACGACCAAGAAAAATCAAAGATTGATTTAAGCTAAAACAATCTTCGAATTGCCACGGGGTTTCTAATAGAACACTGTCTCCTCATCGAACACCTTAGTAGGCTGAAGCTGAGAAACGACGGCGAATACAGATTCTGTGGGGAAAATGGTGAACCACCAGAACACCTTATCACTGAGTGCGCCGAGACGACGACCGTTCGTGCCATGAACTTGTACGCCTGATGCCGAGGATGTAGAGCTGACCTCTACGGAGCCGTCTCAAATACTGGCTTTTGTTCTACTTGGTCCTACCGTGTAGAATATGTGATGTATTATAAACCAGATAATGTCACTAATACTAAAGTCTTACATAAAATGAGAGAAGTTTACTTACTGTTAGCTTATGTTTTGAAATAAACAGTTTTGTAGAAAATCGTTTGTTTTATTATTACAAGTTTTCAGTAAAAAAGAAAGTACCTAATTTGATCAAGGTTTCAAAAAAAAATTTGAAAAATAACACGAATTTTTTTAATTTTTATTTGAAAAACATTATATTTTCATAATATGCAAACCAAACCAAACCAAAACATTTGTAGTATATTAAATTTGCAAAAAATGTAAACGAAAAATCATTTTTTTTTCTAAATTTTCAAAATAAAATACCTCGGTTATTGTAGACATATTTGAAAAACGGTAAAGACGAAATATGTTTCTTTTATCGAGATCTACCAGCCCTGAAAATATTTGCCAATAATTAAACGCGCTTTTAAACACACCCGAACACAGAAAAAAACTCGTCAGTGCTTGTTGCCAGCGTAAATCGGTACCGACTAGAGCATGATTATGAGACAAGGAATAAGTTAATAGTAATGGTTGAGAGGTGTAACTTTAATTATATTCAGAAAAATGTTAAGAACTCCTCAATATCTCTATATAACAGTCTTCCTGAAACTGTTCGCTTGCTTCCTATAAGCTTATTAAAAACAGCAATTAGAAGTACTTGATAAGTAAAGCGTTCTATTCAGTGGACGATTTTTACCACGACAATGACGGGATTAATTTGTTATTAATATAAATTTGGATTTTGTATATACCTATATATTTTTTCTCCTTTTTCTGTATTTTGTGTTTGTTAACTACTAATCATATATCACGTATATGATTATATATTTTTCTAACTTCTCTGTTAATTTAATTATCTTTTATTATTCATAGTAATAGCGAACATTTTTGACATGTTCTACACCCTTCGGGGTATTTGTATGTAACATCTGTTATTATACTTAGAACTAATAAACTATTATCTATCTATCTATCCAACAAGACCGTTTTGGAAATGCTTCAAAAGGAGAACGAAATAGTGGACAATATCAAACAACGAAAATTAGAATATCTGGGACACATAATGAGAAACAAAAAGCACTGAGAACAATATTTGCACTTATTTAAGGCACATCCTGTATAATACTCTAAAATTCGCCAAGCCTGAGGGTACGGACACAAAGAAAGCTGGTTGAAGCGCTTATTGCCAGCGCCTACAAGTCGTCTCAATAGTACAAAATAAACGTAAAAATAAACGCCAATGATTAAACGCGCTTTTAAACACACCCGAACACAGAAAAAAACTCGTCAGTGCTTGTTGCCAGCGTAAATCGGTACCGACTTTTTACCGGAACGAATTTTTAATTCTTAGTCGCTTGTTGTCTGCGCAGAGTGTGCATATTATGGTTCTTGGCGCTGTTTTCGGGGCTGGTTTTCAGCGCTAACTCTGGCGCTGGTTTTGTATGGAAATAAGCGCTGATTAACCAGCTTTCTTTGTGTGCGTACCCTAAGATAAGTATTAAAATATCAAATTTCTTTGTCACAGATTTTGTTTCATCAAAGAATTTGACAATGAAGAGTAACCGACCAAGACTTAAAAATTCGATCCGGTAAAAAGTCGGCGCCCATTTACGCTGGCAACAAGCGAAGACAAGTTTTTTCTGTGTGTGGGTGTGTTTAAAAGCGCATTTAATTATAGGCGCTTACTTTTTCTTTTTACGTTCATTGTGTATTATTGAGAAGACTTGTAGACGCTGGTAATAAGCGCTTATAACCAGCTTTCTTTGTGTCCGTACCCGAATATTTCTGATTTTATAAAATGTTATATATTAACAATGTCAAGTTTTTCATCAAATATGTTTTATAAAATACATCTTTGACAAAGAAATTTGATAGTTGGTTAACATAGTATTAATCCACTAATATTTATTTTTAACAAAATAATATGGCTTTTTATTTTTATTCTTACTTAAAGCCTGCAAAGACGCGAATATGTATAACAAGCTTATTTTCTTATTTTACGATAAATTAATTTTCTGCCAGGTGTTTCGATACTGCTCGAATCTTTTACTAGGGTCTTTACATAATCGGTATACAGGAACAACCGTTAACAATACCGATTATGACGTTTATTGTTGACTTTATACGATCAGTGCCTCTTAAAATATTGTTATACAAGTTGTCCTAACATGAATGGGTATGTATAAAATAATAATAAGATAATAACAAAATTACGCCATACTGATTTGCTTATAGTTTTAGTAGGTTTAACAGTTTATAAGTCTTTGTGGTTTATTTTATCTCTTAATTTATCTATATCTATTTGTAAAACAGCGTACACACTATGCGAGAAACAATTCGAAATATGTCAAGGTCATATTTCGATTTATTTCCAGTTGTCTTGACTCACTTCGGTTTGCCTCGACCTACTTTCGATTCTTAAAAGCGCTTGAAAACTACTCGTGAGGAGAGCGAGGGGGATTTTTTTTGGCGTTTTTTGTTGCCTCGTTCAATTTTGTTTTGTTTTGTGTTGTTTGACGGGGTATTTCCTATTCTCCTGTGATAACAGATGTTCATCCTCCGAGGAGTGGACATCTACTGCCTGCGAGGGTATACACTATAAACCCTTCCACAGTTGGGGTTTGGTCCTCCGTGCCCTTCACAGTCGAGGAGTTTGTCTACGGCTGATGTACCCATGAGGTGAAGGCTGGAGGATCTGTCTCCATTTTCTCTACCACTTTAACTTGGTATTTTCTTAGACCTGATACCGGTGTTGTCTCGTATCTATAATAGAGGATATATCTATCTAACTTGAATTTGAGGCCAGTTCCTATTGTGAGGACCTGATTATGGACCCTCCTCCCTCGAGTTGATGACCTCACCTACTCGATCTGAGCCTGGATAAGGCTCAGCAGGCAGGTGGTGTCTTTTCCCTTGCTTCTCGGCAGAAAGAACGTAATGGCCGTCCCTTTTGGATGTTTCCTCCCTTCATTGCAACCAGTCTCGACCCTTGCTAATTTTTAAGCTTAGGTGCGATTTGGTTGAGACACATTGTATACTATAAGAACAATGTTCTTATTCAATAAAAAAACGAGTCTTGCTATACTGTAACGTTTTTAGTTCGTTACATGTCTTTGTATATGATATATGATGTCTGGCGTATCATCACCGGGGAGTGATAACGTCCTTCCCTCTCGTTCAGGCCGGATAATTTACTTGACGCGCTTGGCGTAATTTTTACGTTCTCTAGTCAGCAACCCTGCTATCGTTTCACTGCTCTGTGGAGGCGCTGTCAACATCGCTCCAAGGTCTCTCTACGCTGTGGACTCACTTTTGCTTTTGCCGCTCTGTAGCCTAACCTAACCATCCCGGCTTTTAGAAATGGTGATTATTTAAATCTTGCTGTATAATCTGAATCAGCTGCTATTTCAAAGCAACAGGTAAAGATGAAATATTATCCTTTTAGATTCGGTATTATTACTGCATATTTTTAGGGTAGAGTTACGGATGTCTCAACTTTACTTGTATTTGTATTTTGCTGGCACGTTGGCGTTCCTTTTCTTTTGTCCTCCAGATTGTTACATGGAAGAAAGGACAGTTTCTTTGTTTATTATTGGGCCCTCGGAAGTAATTCGAGGTAGGTTTATTTTGCTTATTAGATCTTGTTTGGTTTTAAACAAGAGTTTTGTATTTTTAGGGTCCAAGGTACGGGCATTATCCAAGGTCCTAGTAGTGTTCCAAGGTACGGGTAGTGTTCCCCTGTACCGTTATCTTATGGACGGATGTCCAAGTTACGACATTGTCCTATGGTTGGATGTCCTATGTACGGATGTCCTGTGGACGAGTGTCCCAAGTAGGAATGGTTTATCTTATATATATAAAGTGCCCCAGCGTGGATGTAGCTTGAGCCCAATGCTGCTTCGTTCCCATCTCTAAGCCTAGTCAGTAGTTATGGCTGTATTAATTCATGGTGTCCTCATTCTGGCCCCTTTTGTTGTATTGGATAGCCGAGAGACAGTACAGAGATGCAAGCCCACCTCACGCTGTTACTGTTTGAAGCATGATTACATAAAGAACAGCTAAGTGTAGATTTAAGTTCTAGTTTTCAGTCGATTTTCATTCTTAAACAATAACATACATCTTGAATAATATCGTACAGACTATGTTTAGTGGTTAGATCGTTAAGAACATTCATGTCGATTTAGTATTTAAAATATGATTTAGATCTTAGGTTTCATTACATTACTTCTTGTAATAGTATTACTTTCATAGATATTATTATTGCACTATTTTAACAGATGAATAACAAAACATAGATTCTAGAATCTACGGGTTGCAACATCTTTGATTTAACATCATATAAAATATATCAAATTAATTAAAGTAATGCTACCTTTCATATACTATATCACTTTACATGTATTGTATTTTATCATAGTCGTTTTCATAGAACATATTTAGTACTATTTTTAACAAAACTTTCTTCGACATTATAACCACTATAGTTGCTAGAATTCTACAATGTTATTTACCATCAAAGAATATCATGAATAAATATAGTCATTAGTTTTAAGTAATATAGAACTGTGTTTTCTTTCTCTGTTACATGCCTGTCGCCCAATATCTATATTTTTTGTTTATTGTTATTGATTAGTTTTCTTTCTAGTGAAATACCTTATTCACGACTGCTCTCCGATGAAAAGCTGCCGTTCGTAGTGGTAATGTTTTATAACAAACGCTACAATACAGCGTTCTAATTTTTCATGTCAAATGACGTATATATTATTAAACCAAAATATAAAATAGACTTTTATAATTATATAGATTAATGATCAATCTGTTTGTGAGCCACTGTGTATATTTATAGCAAATATCGTCGCCGATTAAGTGAAATTATGTCGGGTTTCTAATCATTTTTGCCTTGTTACGTTATTTTCGTTTCCTCTACCGGGAGTTCTGTTCAGTTCGGTCGTTACGTCACCGATCGGTAATTTTATTTTATATAATAAGAGAAAAGAGACGGTGGGATTTTTTCATTTCATTTAATTTGTGTAATAATAACAAGCGGTGTCGGAAGACGATTAGATCAAAATGTGTCTTTTAAAGAAAGCAATTTGATGTTTCAGCCTATTTATACATTTACCGTAACAATGTCATTACGAAATAAAACTGTGCGACTTTCTTATTGCGGTATTTTTTTGTAGCTGGACAATTGTCAACGGTCATATAGTTATTTTGCAGTTTCAGAACATTTAAATAATTAAATACAAATTTTCATATTTTTTATATTTAATGAAAATACCATACGATTGAAAAAAAAACAACGATGCCAATGACGGCTGGAGAATGACCTCCTCCTCCTAGGTGCCTTCTGTGTTGAGGTTGTCGATCAATATGGCATATGACTCTGTCCAGAGCTTGATGGATAAGGGTGTTTCCGTCGCTGTGGGTCCAATCTCTTATATTACGCAGCCATGACTTCTTTTTCCTCCCTATGCTGCGTTTTCCATAGATTTTTCCTTCTAATATCAGCTGTATTTCTTCATATTCTGAGTGCAGCATTATGTGTCCAAGGTAGGAAGTCTTTTTGATTTTAATTGCGCCTGTTGGGTGTGCACGGGTTTTCATTTTATTTAAAACTCCACAGTTTGTTGTTCTGGAGGCCCAACTAATTCTCAGCATCCGCTGGTACATCCACATTTCAAAAGCATTAAGTCGTTTGATGTCTTTCTGTTTTAGGGTCCATGTTTCGCATCCATATTGAAGCAGTGGCCATATATAGCATTTTAATGTTTTTTGCCTCGTTAGAATAACTTTTCTCGGATGGCACAAAAACTTCCAGATGTTGAGGAAACCAGCCCTAGCTATTTCAATCCTTCTTCTGATTTCCTTAGAGTGGTCTAGCTGGCTGTTTCAATTCCCTGCCCAAGTAAATATATCTCTGCGTGGTTTCCAGTTGGACGCTGTTTATCATTATGTCGGTGTTCTCATTGTTTTCCGGATGTCTGTTGAAAATCATAGTTTTTGTCTTGACGGTGTTAATCTCTAGACTCATCCCCTGATGCTTTCTTCTGTCAGTTTGTCCATTAGGGTTTGCAGCTGGTGTTCGGATTCTGTTAATACCACGGTGTCATCTGCCTATCTTATATTGTTTACGAATTACAATTAAATACGAATTTTCATATTTTTTTATATTTAATGAAAATATCATACGATCCAAAAAAAATGATGCCAAAGACGGCTGGAGAATGACAATGGATTTATAATTTTGGTGAGATCTTGGCGTGTACTCTACTTTATTTTTTAATGGTGCTTCGGTCAGTTGGCTTTAAAATGTTCTAATTTATTTTTACTTTGAGTAAAAATTATTTTAAATCTTATTAATTAATTAATAGCTTAAAATTCGAGAAAAACTAGTATTTTGGAAATAATTTTGTGTGACTGGAAACCTTTTACCCTTTTTTCGTTTCTCTATAATTAGCGTTAATTTGTGACAAGTTTTATGCCAATTTTTAGTAAGTGACGTCTAGAGCTTGACCTCGCCAAAATTATCATCGATTGTCGTTTGCCAGCCGTCTTTGACGCCGTTTTTTTTTCGATCATACGGTATTTTGTACATCTTTACTAGAATTCTAACCAATACCGGCGATAATATATATACCGGGTGCTTCTCAAAAGTGGCTCATCCCTATAACTTTTTTATTTTTTCAAATAAAAATCGAGACTTGGTATGTTAGTATATGATATAAATTAGGAATGATTGACGTATGCAATTGTTTTCGGTTACTTCTTATTTCACCGGATTTACCATTCTCGGTTAATAAAAAATCGTATTTTAAATTTCAGTCTAGAGTGCCAAGGCTGTGTTAAAAACACTAATTTTTAATCAAGGAGCATTGGAAAAATATATTTCATCATCTCATGTCTTTAGTGTCTTATCCTGGCCGGTTAAAATATGCCCAAATCGTATTGTAATAAAATTTCTGGGCCACCCTGTATATTATATTAATATTATACTAGAATAATAGAGACGTGATTCTCTTGTAATAATGACAGGCAGTGTATTTTATTGTTAACTCATTATTGTAATGAACTTCATTAGTGTTTCTATTGTTGAATTAAATAAGTTAAATATTTAATTGCCATTCTATCCCACAGGACGCCGTTTCGTTCTACTGCGAACGATCCGGGGCTCGCGTGCGTCCCTATCCCACAGGACGCCGTTTCGTTCTACTGCGAACGATCCAGGGCTCGCGTGCGTACCTATCCCACAGGACTCCTTTCGTTCTACTGCGAACGATCCAGGGCTCGCGTGCGTATCTATCCCACGGGACGCCGTCTCGTTCTACTGCGAACGACCCAGGGCTCGCGTGCGTACCTATCCCACAGGACGCCGTTTCGTTCTACTGCGAACGATCCGGGGCTCGCGTGCGTACCTATCCCACAGGACGCCGTTTCGTTCTACTGCGAACGATCCAGGGCTCGCGTGCGTACCTACCCCACAGGACTCCGTTTCGTTCTACTGCGAACGATCCAGGGCTTGCGTTTGTTTATCCCGGGACGCCTGTAACGACATCGCCGACATTTAGAAAGTCGGGTTATAAAAGAGTATATCGCTCCGGTACGTACATGTCTGTGTTTGCTAGGACGCCGTTAAGTTAGACGCCGGTTAGAAACTCGCGTCGTTTTACTTACTAGAACGTCATGTCGAAAACGCGTTTTGGATTCACGTGATTGAGTCGGACAGTGAGTTGCATATCGAGATTATTCAAAACTCTAGAGGTGCTCGATTGTTGTTGTAAATTTTATTTTACGAGTCTTTAATTATAAATTTTCTTTCACTTTCATTACAATTTAAAGTCGTGAAACTTCCTGGAGTATTTAGCATATAGTTAATTAATTAAATAAAGCCTTAATGTTATGTTATAGTTGACTGTGTGTTTTATTTTCTTTTCACCTCATCACTCCCTGGTATCTCCACTGTATAAAAGCTACCCGTATAGGCACTAGTGTTCTCTCAAACACTTTAAACATTGGGATGGCGCCCGAGGAACCGAACCAAGGCAACTCGACGTCAGTGATCTCTCTCTAAAAACGGGGGGGCTTTCACAGTATTTTTAATCAAATCTCATTTTTTTTTAATGAAACGAGGGTGGCTCATTAGCCTATTTGGAGTAAGCCATTTTTGACGAATAATTTGATACTATACAATACTATACATACTTGCTTTTTCGAGTCACTTTGTCGTTATGAACCGCATGTTACAATTTCAAATAAACCATATGCTAAAATGTCAAAAGTTGACATATGATATGTCATTGAACACAATTGAATACGTCAATCATTCCTTATTTATATCATATACTAACATATCAATTCTCGTTTTTTAACTAAAAAAATAAAAGAGTTATAAGGCTTTCGAGACGCACCCGGTATATCAGCAAATAGTGTTTTACTGACTTTTGCAAAACCAAAGGAATAAATGCTGTTTCAATATAATATATTATAAAATCCAGTTTTATGTCAATTTTCAGTAAATGACGTTTAGAGATTAACCACGCAAAAATTATCACCGATTGTTGTTTCCCAACCGTTTTTGATGCGGTTTTTTTCGATCATACGGAACTTTTTCACAATCGACAGTATCTTTACTAGAATTCCAACCAACATCGGTGAAGGAAGGCATAATCAGATTCGTATATAACAAAGTATAAACATCATATATTTGGAATGAACTTGACCAACGACCAAAGAAAATCAACCAAGCAAAAGGACTATGAAGAAACCGTAATAGAAATTGGACGGAAGTGCAAATTTCCAACAATTTTTATGGCTTCATAAGAGGGCAATTTCAGTTACAAAATTCCATGTATGTGCATCTTAATGCACATGCATGGTATTTTGTATCTCGTCGATATAAGTATCAACGAGATGAATAGATCCTTACAGATACGAGTTGTGAGCGAGGTATGCGGTACTTTCACTATACGTAACGTCACCTTTACGTTACCTTATCGCCAACGTCGCACAGTATATCGAGCCTATGGGTTTTGGTGGAAAAAAGTCCTGGTATTAAAAAAAAAACTGGTATTAATGCGTATCGTGGTTCTGAATATATATCTAACGGTGAGAACTTGACGAAATAGGGTTGAAAAAAAACATAATCCTTTTTTAATGTCGTATTAGGTATATTGGTATTTAACAAGAATCTTGTAAAAGTGTGTACCTAAACAAACAATGGCAAAGACAAAAAGAAAAAGAACGCAATATAAACTTAAAGTAAAACTTATTACATTAAAACTTATTTACTGTAGAAGACATTTTTGAACTGCTATTATAATCAATAATCAATGATATCAAACTGCTGCCAGATTTCAAAAAAAAATCATTTCGAGAAATTACGCAGTGTATCTAAAAAAAATTGTTTTTAATATTTGCTAGGGTTTGCGCCAAAATCGAAAAAAACATAAAATTCGGCAGTAAATTGTCTAAATAATGCTTATAAATTAAAGGCATTATGAACCGGGACTCATACCCTTTTTTACCATCTTTTTAAAATAGTCACTTTCTAATGCTACTTTTGGATTTTAAAAACGATAAAAAGTAATATAAGTAAACGTAAGTCAGCAGTTTTATTAGTAAACTAGCGTGTACCAGCGACTTCGTTCGCGTCGAATTAATCATTTGTATTGGTGATGATAAAGCAAAGCAAGAATTTCCATTAACATACAAACTGAATAAAATTTTCTCACATTTATGTCAGCATGAGAAAAAACATATGGCGATATTATTATATAACTTAATATTTGTTGGTAATATTTGAGGGGTAGTTTCATCTCGTTGGAATTTGACTTTTGAAATATCCGTTTGTCAAAAATAAGCTTTTTACGTCAAGCAGTTTAAGCAGAATCGTGGTTAAGAAATTACCCAACTTTTTGGAACACCCTGTATGATTTTTAAAAAAAATTCTAAATATATAAAAAAAAACAAATAAATTATGCTTGATCAAGCGTTTTCACGAAAGATTAACCGCTTTTTAATGTTTCATGTTTTATGAAACACCCTGTATAAATTTACAAAAAATCTTAAAATATGTAAAATATATGTATAACAACAAAATAAAATATACGTGGTTAAGAGTTTTTTCCGAAAAACTCACCGGTTTCTAAATAAAGAATATTTTAATATTTGAGGGATAGTTTCAACCCCTTAGAATTCGAGTTTCGAAAAATCCCTTCTTATCGACCCTCTACACTCTAAAGTCAATCTGTTTTCCAAAAATCAGCTTTTTACGTCAAGCTCTTTAAGCAGGATCGTGATTAATCAATGACCAGATTTTTCGAAACACCCTGTATACATTTTTAAAAAATCTTAAAATATGAAAAAAAAACAAAATAAAATATACGTGTTTAAGCGTTTTTTTCGGAAACTTGACCGTTTTTTAAATAAAAAATATTGTAATATTTGAGGGGTTGTTTCACCCTCTTGGAACTGGAATTTCGAAAAATCCCTTCTTATCGAACCTCTACACCTTAGAATCAACCTGTATGCCAACATTGAGCTTCTTACGTTGAGTGGTTTGAGCAGGATCGTGATTAATCAGTATGTCAGTTACTTATGGATTTTATATATTAATATAGATACCTTCTAGTGAAATATCCATGTGTAATATGTGACGCACTGGTACCAAAAAACAACTTGAAATTTGTAGTAGTTTAGGCTTTCGTGGTTTGGTTTGGTTGTAATGAAATTTAATACGTGCCACACAACTACTGAATCGAAATTATATCGAATCTAAAGATTAACTTATTAAATGACGCATGACGTTTGTATTTGCAACTAAACGATACAAACATTTTACATTTCAGCTGTTTACATGGACTACTTGATCACAGAACAGAGTGACTTCATGGTACAAAGAAAACAAGGTATGATCGATAGCGGCTCCAATTTCGATAAGTTTGCGCATACCACCTGTGACGTCATACGCCATACAAAAAAAATATCCATATTGTCCAATTGCCACTAATAAAAAAGACCTAAAACAGGGAAGAATTAGGACATAACCTCAAAAGTTATGTTTTGACATCGAGCTTCACATTTGAGAAATTATTTTCACATTTTGACACAATCAAATTTTACAGATGACACAATCTGTTTGACAATTTGAAATTGGCGCGCAGAGCTTGCCGACCAATGGTGCCGTTTATCGCCTGTGACGTAGTGACCAACCTGCGCAATATCATACCTTGTATTCTTTGTATCATGGAGTGACTTGATGTTGAGAAGATATTTGTCAACATTTTTTACCGTGACTTTTTTCCACCACAGCTTATAGACTCGATATACTGTGCGTCGCGGTAAATGTTCTTAAATTGCCAATAATGAAGATATTCACATTATCAGTACCGTTCACCGCCCATTTACCTCATATTATTATTTGTTCGGAAACGGTGACGTTACGTATAGTGAGAATTGCGTATGAAACGTATCAATGGACGCCGCGAAATCCCGTATTGAAGGATAAGTATGGAGTAATTAACACAGGATACAATGGTCGGATGCTAAATAATTAATACGGGGCAAAACTGGTTTAAGAAGAAATTCAAGGAGGCAGCCTACACGCACAACAAATCGAACACTTTTAAGTTGGATAAAACATGGACGCTCCTCTTCAGCGATTTGACATTGATGCTGATTGATACTTTCGTTCTTCACCATTTAATTTAAAATGATCCAGTGGCCACGTTTTTTTTAGAGTAGCTTTATTGATGGTAGTTTATTTTTTTTTTAACTTAGGTTAGATTTGATAATTACTGTTGATAGATACCAGTCGAAACGTTAGGGAAAATTTCAATTTTTTTAGTATCGATACTGAATCATTGTCTACTACATTAAAAATGTCTAAGTTGAAGACAATATCAGAAAAGTAATTTCGCTTTACAGCGGTTTCGACGTTCTCCGATTTCTAACTGCCACTTCTCTATTTCGCCTGACGTTTTCTGCAAGCTGTCTTTCCTCCATTCCTTTTTTATTCCTTTTCTCTAGCTTGTTATTGGTCTTCCTTATATTTATCTACCTTAGGGCAGCAATTTTAGCAGCTTTGGAACATCCTTTGTACATATCTACTTCTCATCAACTGTTTGCTTCATATATCATTAACCATCGTAATTTTTACTTTTATAACTTCCGTAGTATTCTTCTTCATGTATCTTGATTGATTTATCTACAACCATACGCGTTGCTGCTAGATGTAACTATACTTTACACTAAAGTGTTGTTTTTACATTAGTCTTATACGAGGGTTGTCTTTTATATTTTGCATATACACTCATATGCAAAAAATGCAACGGACGGATTTTTTATCAAATTTAAAGTGTTATATTTTGTTATTTTTAACCAAATTTACATGAATTTTTTAGCAAGCTGTATATAATTATATTAATTTTAATTCGTAAACTCGGTTTTTTAAAAAGTTTAGTATTTGACATATTATACAGGATTAATTGAGGGGTTGTTATTTTACCTTAACTTTAAAACAGCCTTCCTATGTAAATTTTCCTAAAATATAATTTTACAGCCAAAACCATGTCTCGTGAGCATTTTGTTTTTTGGATCATGTCAATACATGTTTTGGTTAATTTTTAAGAGCGAAATGAACTTGCCACCAACAATTTGCAATTTTTTCAATTAGTTGAAGTTATTTGTCAATATGACAAGCCGGCTTTGGTGATTATTGTAAACTATATACTACTATGAACTGCCCATAGTTGTTGCCCACTGTTTGCCCACTGCATGTTCGACGTTTGGGAAATGCTTTTTGAGGGTTAGAGGTCACGAAGCGGTACCAGCTACATTAAATGAACTTCGCTTAGTTCTTAAACAAGAATGGAAAAGCGTAATGCAATATGATATATTATGCAGCCTCAATGAACAGTACGAAGGGACGTATGCAGGCAGTTAGAGCAGCCAAGGGAGGCATCACAAAGTATTAGGGTATATTTTACAATTTTTTTTCTTGAATTTTTTCTTCAATTGTATACTTGAGTAATTACAGATGGTTTTATTAATATCGTTAGTTCTGTTATTAATGTTTATTAAAACCAGGACTATATCTTTAGTATTTACCGTTTTTTTTTTTCAATTTAGTATAGAATATCCAATGCAACGTAATATTATGTTACGACAAGAGTCACCAAAACTATCTCGTCATATTAAAAAATTAGATCAACAAATAATGATAATTGAAAAAATTGTACAGGGTGGTCGAAATTGGTCTGTTTTAACAGAGAAAACCTATTTCCTAACTAGAGAGAGCAAAATCGACATACATGTCATGGGCTCGATTTCTGAGACTCGTTTAATGGCTTAAACCGCCTGTTGATATTTTCACTGCCAACTGAGATACGCGGTATTTTTGAATTTTTTACCATTTTGAAAATTGCTCATAACTTTTTTATTTTGCGGAATAATAAAATTCTGTAGAAACGTTCTTAAGGCATTTTTTAAGCGGAATCCAGTGGCATAGTCATTTTTTTCTATTCTTGCTCTTTTTTCACAAATAATGAAAAATATAATTTTTTAAATGGAAATTATAGTTGGCTATGAACTTAAAAAAATGCTGGCGTTTAACCCTTTTCAACGATATAAAGTTAGGGGTATCTATTTCTAAGAATGAGAGAAATATTAAGTTTTTTTATCTTTATATCTAGGCGGGCCTTGAATTTGTGTTGACCTATGTGCCTAATTATTTTTTATCACAATATAGTATTCAATATTATTATTTATCTGCATAATTAAAGACTTTTTGAAAGGTAAATTACCATTCTATTTTAGTATTAGTAATTACAATTTAATTCGATACAATAAAGAAAGAACAAGACTAAAAAACCTATTTTTTGTGTGGCGAATATAGTTTTCTAAAAAAATCATCAAAGATGCTTAAACTGAGCACCTCCTTGTTGAATACACAATAAATATCTTTTGCGTACAGAGTTACAAAGATTTATTAGGCGAACTGGTGTAATAAGTTCAAAAGCTTGCCTAGTAGTCTTCTGCAATTCTTCTCTCGTCCCAATGGTTCTTCCCTTATATATAAGATCTTTTAATTTCCCCCATAAAAAAGTTAAAATGAGTTAAATTACAGAACCTAACAGGCCTAGATATGGGGGCCAAGATATGGGACCCTTTGTTCCAATCCAATTCTCTCTAAATTTTCCATTTAATAGTGCAGTTGAAACCCTGGAGTTTTAGTTGTAAATGGTAATACTAATATAGAATGTTGATTTACATTTTCAAAAGTCTTTAATTATGTAGATAAATAATAATATGGAATATTAAATTGTGATAAAAAATAATTAAGCAACTATAGGTTAACCTAAAATCAAGGCCCGCTTCGATACAAACATAAAAAACGTAATATTTCTCTCGTTTTTAGAAATAAATACACATAATATCGTTGGAAAGGGTTAAACGCTAGCATTTTTTTAAGTTCATAGCCAACTTTGATTTCCATTTAAAAAATTCTATTTTTTATTATTTCTGACAAAAAAAGGAAGTATAGAAAAAACTGACTACGCCACTGGATTGTGCCTAAAAAAGTGCCTTAAGAACGTTTTTAGAGGATTTTATTATTCCGCGAAATACAAAAGTTATGGGCAATTTTCCAAATTGTTGTGAACATACATTTAATATGGTTATATGTATATGTATATTCGACAAATTGTATAAAATATTATTTTTACCCTTATTCTACGGCTATGCCTAAAGAATTTAAGGTACGAAAAATACCATCAACATTATTATTCTTCTCAGAAAGATGGGTGATGCAAATAAACAGAACCATTATTTCAACCACCCTGTACATTGATCGCGATCTGTTCATTTCGCTCTTAAAAATTAACCAAACCAAAACAAAAGAAGTCATGGTTCCGAGAGTAAAATTATATTTTAGGAAAATTTACTCACGAAATTATTGCACAGGCTGTTTTAAAGTTAGGGTAAAAAAACAACCCTTCAATTTACCTTCTATAATATGCCAAATACTAAAGTTTATAAAAAACTAAGTTTACGAATTAAAGTTGATATAATTATAGGGGAGTTTGCTAAAAAAATCATGAAAATACGGCTAAAAATAACAAAAATATAACACTTTAAATTTGACCAAAAATTTCTCCGTTGCGTTTTTTTGCATCTGAGTATAGAGACATAGTAGGCGTCTCTCAACATATATCAAATGTCAAAATTAACTGTCATCTTTAGTAAACTTCTCGCTACAGTTTTAAATCGCCTCGTTTAAAGCTGTACTTCAACTGAATTTTTGAAGTTGACGAGCCAGTCGAAGAATGGAATTAAGCCGCGAAAATTTTCGTCGACCAACAACGACAGTCACCAAGAAAAACGTCGATGTTGTACGTAGACGATCCAAGTAGACCGACATTGGGCACATATCGTGAAATTGAAGCAACATTGGGCATTTCATAGATCTCAGTTCAAAATTTTACATAAATAATTATTTGTTAAAAGTTAGTTTCTCGCTGGATACCGCATCTGTTGACGGAAGAACAGAAAGCAATTAGAGCAATTGGTGTCAAAAAACTCTACACCGGTTTAACGCAGGAAACTCAAAAAATATACCGGGTGTTGTATCGTCAGACAGGACATAGGAAATACCATGTAAATTTTAATGGGGTCAATTATTGGCTTCCCTAATTATTTTAGAGAATAATTCTATTTAGGCTTATTGGAGAGCACTAAAACCCACATTCAAAAGAATAACTTTTGATATTTTTGATTAGCCCGTTTACGAGTTATCGCCGATTTCTTTTTAAATATTTCTCCTTTCTTATGGCCCTGTATTTACTTATGAGCACCAGTCAAGGTAAAAGATAACTGTCAAATGAAGTTGTCATTTCAGAAATTTACCTATTTAGTGCTTTATTGTTATTGAAAACTCATTCCTACATCGGAAATCTTAAAGATGTATTTATAAATACAAATTAATATGAATTAAAGTAAAATAAAGTAATCAATTACAAGGTTAATTATGGTATTATTACAATATTCAATAACTTATTAATTTAGGTACTATTAAATTGTTAGAACTTTAGGATTTAAGAAGATGTTCAAATATTCCTCCGTCGACTGCTAGACAATAACCCAGGCGATCATAAAATTCTCTTCTTACATTCGCTAGTTGGTAAAATGAAATTCTATTGCATTCGGCAGAAATAGCATTTTTTAACTCGTCTAGATTTGGGTATTTTTTATCCTTGTATATCCTGTTTTTTAAATGGCTCCAGAGAAAGAAATCGTTTGGCGAAATATCAGGAGGCCTTACTGGCCAATTTACTGTATGATTTAGGCCAATAACGTTTCCGTTAAAACTATTGTCTGAATATTCCGGAACAGCCAGGGTACTATGTGCCGAGCAGCCATCCATTTGGTACCAAACTTCCTGATTTTCCCTAGCGGCATCATGTAAAGCAGGTAAAATATGATTTTCGAGTAGTTCCAAATAATATTCTGCATTTAAATTTCGCGTAAGAAATAATGGCCCAATAATATTGTGTCCGAATATCCCTGCCCAAACATTTACTTTCTGTGGATATTGCGTCCTTGTTTCGACAAACCTGATGTATTGGTTTTCTTTGTTCCAATATCGATAATTTTGAACACTGGGTTCATTATTTAAGGCAAACGTGCATTCGTCAGTGAAACCTATGTTTTTTAAAAATTCCCTATCCGTGTTTGCTCTTTCCATCATATCAAAACAAAACGCCTGCCGCCTGCGCCGTATTTCGTCCCCATCTCGTAGCTCTTGGTGCTTTTCATATTTGAAGGAATAGTATTTATGTCTTTTCAAAATTCGAAACGCTGTAGTGTGATCTATTCCTATTTCATCCTCAAGTTTCCTTGTGCTGATCTTTCCATCGTTCTCTTCTACGCACAATAAAACTTCCAAGTCGGTATCATTTCTTGCATCTTCTCTTTGTTCCTGCCTTGCTTCACATCTGCAGTTATTTATTAGTTTTGATAACTATTTCCTTGATAATACCATTTAATCATCAATACTTTTTCTTCGGTAGTGTAATTCATGGTTAATATTTTCTATGTAGGTATGAGTTTTTAATAATAATATTAAAGCACTAAATAGATAAATTTCTGAAATGACAACTTCATTTGACAGTTATCTTTTACCTTGACTGGTGCTCATAAGTAAATACAGGGCCTTAAGAAAGGAGAAATATTTAAAAAGAAATCGGTGATAACTCGTAACGGGGCTAATAAAAAAATCTAAAGTTATTCTTTTGAATGTGGGTTTTAGTGCTCTTCAATAAACCTAAATAGAATTATTCTCTAAAATAATTAGGGAAGCCAAAAATTGACCCCATTAAAATTTACATGGGATTTCCTATGTCCCGCTCGACCATGCAATACCCGGTATACAGTATTGTCAGTGGTGATGAATCCTGGATTTACTCTTATGTGCCCGAAAATAAACATCAATTGGCTATTTGGACGTTTCGAGTGAACCAAAACCGTTTAAAGTTGCCCATTCTCCAAGTGTTTCCTAGATAGTCGCGACATTTGTCTCAAAAGCGGGTCATGTAGCAACAATTCCTCTGCAAGATCAAAGAACTATTACTGCTGATTGGTACATGTCTATTTGTTAGCCAGAAATAATTGCTAAGTTTCCAAAAACCAACCCTCTACGACGAATGATCCTCCACAAAGAAAATGCAGGGTTCCATACAGCTCGAAAAACAGTTGAGTATTTAAAGTAAGAAAACATCGAATTGTTGGACTATTAATTCTCCATACGTTCCCGATCTAAGTCTTACCGACTTTTTTACTTTT
This sequence comes from Sitophilus oryzae, assembly GCF_002938485.1. Lineage (NCBI taxonomy): Eukaryota > Metazoa > Arthropoda > Insecta > Coleoptera > Curculionidae > Sitophilus > Sitophilus oryzae. The sequence continues at coordinate 402,257 of NW_022145805.1, read as the reverse complement.
CCAAAACATAAGAATGAACTGCATTGTTCAAAGATTCCAGTCCCCAGAAAATGCAATCGGCGCGCCTTCAAAAACGCAAAAAACAAATAAATTATTTAAATATTTGTTAAAGTGGGCCAATTAATATGATCCCAGTATTCAAACTACATTAACTGACTGCTTGAGTTAATTAATAATAATTGCTCCAAATACTAAAAAACTGAATTTTGTATGTGTATTATACAGTGTGGTAAAAAGTAGCACCTTATAAATTTAATTTAATTTTTTGACGAATGCTTATTACAACAAAGACGTTTATTTTCATAACTTATTATTATAATGACTCAAATCCACATTTATTTAGAATAATTAGCTAAAACAATTTAGTATGTCATTAACTAATTTTTGGGCGGAAGTAATGGCGGTATATTTAATTGGTATAATCTTTTACAAATATTTAAATAGTTTTCTTTTTGTAAACAAATGGGCTTGCAATATTATCGTTTTTAGCGCCTGTACATCTTGTAAATTTGGTGCTTTAAAAAAATCGAAAATGTCGATATTCCATGGATATTTTTATAAATAGGTCTAAATTATAAGAAAATGCATTTTCTACGAAAACTTGAAAAGATAGGTAAAAATGGTATATATTATTTGATAGACAATTAAATTGTGCATCTGATTCTCGTATAATATACAGGGTGTTCCTTTTAAATTAAACAAGTTATTTCCGTTTAAAGCTAGCAATTATTTAAAATAATTTTTTAGACACTTTGTATAAGCTAAAATTATTCTTATTATTGCAGCACAACATCTGATCAATAAATAATCTTCAGTAAATATTTAGTATTAAAAACTTTGATACCCTTGGAGAAATGAAGCCTTAAAATTTTTACTGCAATTTCATAAAATTGAAAATATTTCAAGAACTCAAATTTACTTTTATTTCAATCGTAGAATCTAAAAATAGAATAATATACAGGGTGTTCTATTTAAAAAAAAATACAACTATAATATTTTTTATTTATTTGGGACACTCTTGTAAACGACACTGTATCTTAAACCAAAACTTCAAAAAAAATTTTTCTTAAACTTCTGTTTAGCTACAATACTCCGTGTCGTATGTGTTAAACAATCCTGTATTTTTTAAACTTCTCTTTATGGCGATATACCTAGATTTTCCTGTATTAAACGATTATCGCGGTTTCCCTAAACTAGTACAAACAATATATAATTTTTTAATAGGAAAAATACTGCACGTATTTTGTTCATTAATCCCCTTAAAGGAACCGAGTAAGTGATATGATCCGGCATCGTCGCTGACCGCGAAAATGTGTGTCAATGAGATAACTCAATCGTCGCGTAATTTCTTGTTTTTTAAACAATCACCCAAGTGTGTTTCGATAAACTATCGCACTCGCGGATTTCTAGTAGGCCCGTGGCTCACATTCATTTGTTTTAACAATCGCCAACTGCGCTCCTTCTCTTTCTCGCAAATGGCGCGGATATGTTTAAATAAAAGAGAGAGAGACACGGGCGATATTAATAAATTGTTTTACTGTAGAGGTGGAATTAAAGAAAGTTTCTAAATAAAACAAGTCGGCGATTTGTAACAATTTGTTCGTTGTGTGCGAGATTCGGAATAGAAAAAATTCGTTAAGGACATTCCCACGTCATCGATCGAACAAGAATGTTTTATCACTTTTTTTTTCTGTACGAATCGAGCCTTTTTAAGCGCATTTGAAACTTTTCCATGAAAAATTGATGTCAAGGCACATGCGTACGTCTATGTTTTTATTTTCTGTTCTGTGCATTAAATTGTCCTATAAATAAAGTATATTAATTCAATCGCGTACTAAATATAGTCGATTTTTTGCAATCATTATATTCGCTGGATTGTATTAATATGATTGATTATTAATTGGATATGTATGTGTTACCGTTATATTATTTATTAATAAAACAACATTTTTTGTATAAAATATCGTAAGCAGTTTTACCGCTGGTTTTCCCTAATTTCGTTCTCCGGAATAATTGAAGTACCTATTTTGATTGGCAAAATAAATATATTATTTATAGTATGCCACTATTTACTTCGAATATGGATAACAAAAAAAATATCATTTATTTAAATAATGTTGGAATATCTTTCCTTTATAAAGTAAGAATACATTGACATATTATTTCAATAATGTAGATGTGCTATTATCAGAGATGTGACTTATTTTAGATACACGTATTTGAAATACAGATATAAGTAGTGATGTAATGGGCGTATTGCAAGATCGGTAACATTGGAAATATTGCCTTTTATGACCTGCTCATTTTTTCTGCCTACCTATTATAACCAAATCTAGGCGGCGAAAATTTAACTGAAGCTGAAAATTTAATTGCAACGGAGTTCATCTATGAAACTGCAAGGCATTATCTAAAGTATTTTTCACGAGTAGATATCATTATCGAAGCGACTGGCACAATACAAAATTAGTTATAATAGTTTTGCTAAAGAATTCGTACTTTCCAGCGAAAAGTCTATAGTCTACCTGTCTGATTAGCCGGAATTTGCTCCAGCTCAAAATAAGTATGTTGGCTATAGACAATTTAAATTTACTATCGTCAACAGCTGCAACCGAAACTTTAGTACTTATGGATTTGTCCATCGGCCAAGAAGAAACAAACTTACCGTGTAAAAGGCCGGAAAACTGGAAAATTTACTTATATTGCCCATAATTATAATTTACTAAATGGAGATGAATCCAAGAATGGTAGACGTTTCTGAGAAAGAAATGGTAGAAGATATCGATTTCAAAGTAATAGAGTTTTGACGAAAGAGAAAGAAGAACCATATGGCAAGATTGAGGATGATTTACAATTATTCACTCTATTACGCACTATAACATAGGCCATTCTGACTCTGACTAGCTTAAAAAACGTTCTTGTCTTTTTTTGTAATGTTTTAATTTAAAAAAAGTATTATTTAAAAAGTTGTTTTTTATAAATTACCAATGTTACCGTAATATTACCGATTTATAAATTACCGGTAATTTTACATCACTATATATAAGATACAAAATGCGTATTTTTATCTTATATTATTTTTTTTTTTAATTTCATCTTGTATCTTGTCTTTAGATATACTTTTTAGTATCTTACTTAGTTCGCTAAAATACTTTTACTAATAATTATCTATACAAATTTTTTACTTTACGATATTCAGTCATAATATGGACCAAATGTAATATCGGTATTAATGATGAAATATCCGTAGATGAATAAAAAAATCCGTATCTAATATTTAACATGTTTTATTAACATTAAACATAAAATAGAACAAATAAACATTCTAAAAAATACAACATTTTTATTCTTCCGGATCTATCTAGTTTTAATGAATGGATTAAAGAAAAGCACCCAATAAAGACATTCTCAGGGTTACACGATTCTTGTTCATAATTAGTATTAATGTGATAAGCTAAATAACTTTAAAAATAAAAATAAATGTTTTTTTAAAGTATTTTATTTTAATAAAAGTGTTTAGAAAGAGTCGTTTTCAAAAAGTATTTTGTAACTGATATCTCAAATACTTTGCTGAGTATGTATCTTGTAACTTGTATTTCACATACCTACTTTTTATGAGGTATCTTGTACATCTCTGGCTATTGTTCCATAATGAGAAACGTTGGTTCCGCAGTTAAAAAACATACCTTAACGTGGCATACTGATGCTGCCAGAGTCAAAACAGGAAGAGGGATAGGAGTATTTGAGCCTAACACTAAACACTCCGCATCAATGGGCACCTACCGCAGATTCCTTCAAGTAGAAATCTATCGAGAGATACGTAAAACTTATCTTAGATAATAACTATCGGAAACAAGAATTAGCCACTAGAGATGGGCGGTTATTGCAAAATAACCGGTTATCTGCTAACCGGATAATTTCTGGTGCAGATTTAACCTATACCTGATACAAGGGGTATTGAAGCGATACATATAGCCTAGCTTACCCAAAAGTCAACCTCGCCTTCACGTGGTGCACCCTGTTTACACAAACGAGGCTCTGACGTCCGAGTATAGGCGGTATAACCTTATACAACCCTCAGACCTACCATCTTCTGGGAAAAAGGAGTAATAAAATACACCTAGCCGGCCGAGAACGTAGCACAAGGGAACTATCGTCGCAGTCCTCACTGTGCCATAGCCATCCCGTGCTACAGTTGCAGCCAAAACTGTGCGGCAGCGTAACCTAGAGCTTACACGCTTCTATTACGTTAATAGATTACATTTAGACGTGATACCTGAATTTTTTAGATATAAAACAAACTGTGTTCGAAGTCAGTAAAATACAATAACCGGTTATTGGAATAAAATTACCGGTTTTCCGATAAATCGGTTATTTTTATATATACATAAATATCTATTTAAATATCCTATAGTCAAGCAGCCTTAAAAGCGATCAACTCAGTAATCATCTATTAGGAGTTGGTCAAAGAAGGCTCTGATGGGTTGCTAACTGGTTAATCAACTTAAACTTATGAAAGTTATGGCGGTTCAAAAGTAACCAAGTAGTTATTAAATAATTAATTGGAAAATCAAAATTTCATGATTTTTAAAATATCTTATTGCTTTAAAAACGAAATAAAGTTTTTTGGTTTTAACAAAATACTGAAAAGCAACTACGGCAACGCATTATTGATTGTTCCAATCAAATTCGGACAACACCAAGGATATTCCACAGGGTATCTACGCAGATCGTGGAGAAGAAGATCAGATGTCTACATTGAAATGAATGGTGGTCACTTTAAACATTTACTATGAATGAATTAAGGAATGCATTATTTTAATAAGGAATTTTGGTAATTTGATTATTTCGTTTTTTAAAGCAATAAGATGTTTTAAAAATCATGAAATTTTGACTTTTCAATTAATTATTTGATAACTACTTGGATACTTTTGAACCGACATAACTTCCATAAGTTTATGTTGATTAACCAGTTAGCAAAACACATCAGAGCAAACTCTTTGTCTTCAATTTTCTCGAAAATCATCGATCTGGGCGATGTGCAACAAAAGTATCTTTTTGTAGGAAGAAGTATGTAGTTTTCAAAAAATGAACCCACGTTAAAAATAACATCAAAAAGTTATTCACGAAAAACCCTATCCTTGCAAAACCTACCCTTTCCGCTTTTCCAAATAATTTTTCAGTATCACCATTTGATTTAGGGTCAAAATTTATGGCAGAGGATTTTTTTTCGAAATTTTATCTCGTTTTTTAAGCCTACAATTTTAAAACAAGCGTTTTTTAAATTCACCCTATCAGTGTCCCTAACTCCCTTAATATGCATTTTCCGCCCTATACTTATAGGAACTTTTTTTACTATTTTTAGGAGTACTATCACCCCCTGATTACTTACACCATTTCAATGATACCCTGTATAATTATATCAACTTTCATTCATAAACTCAGTTTTTTATAAACTTTACTATTTGGCTATTACACAGGGTTAATCCAGGGTTTTTTTTACTCTAAATTTAACCCTGTGCAATAATTTCGTGTGTAAATTTTCTTAAAATATAAATTTACGGTCAGAACCATGTCTCTTGAGCATTTTGTTTTTTGGATCATGTCAATACATGCCTTGGTTAATTTTTAAGAGCCAAATGAACTGGCCACTAGAAGCTTGTTCGTTAAATCTCAATGTAAGCATTCAGAACGTCCAAATTAGTGGTAAACATTTTCATTTAGCAGAAAAAGTTAAACAAGCTTTTAACTTTTCCACTAATTATACTTCAAAATTTGCGAGAAATGTCATTTGGGTCTTTGCTCGGGTCTTTGATTATCTCAATCTTGTCAAGAGAAATTGTGGTTAGGAATCAAACGTTGATTCTTTTATAAGCTAAATATTAGGCTTTGTTTGGTTATTACTATTTAATTTTAATTGTGTTTTTTAAACATTGTGAATGATCGTAAACTAAAAAGTATAAAATGTTATTGAAACCACTAATTTCTTCCACTAATTGCGAGGTTCTGAATGAAGATTAAGCAAAAATATATAGAGAATATCAATTAAGTTAGTTTAGCGTTTCGGTCACTAACATCCCCTAGCTTTCTTCTTCCCGACCCGCCCGTACTACTACCGTTAAAAATAAATAATTTGTAACAAATAGGGTCTCGCGCCATCTAAAAATACTCCCGAAATGCCGAACGGCGTCTATTCGAGGCCGGCGGACGAGATTAGAATCGGGGGTAGACTGAAAATAGGCGCTATTTTTTAACCTATTTTTACACACATATGTGCTTTTGTGTGCGCAGTCTGACGCTGCCGAAATATAGGAAGGAAGTTCCTAATTGTCGGGAAGGGTGGTTAACACTCAGATGTTCATTAAGCATACGTCAACTTTTTTTAGATAATTTATTAAACAACAACTAATTTTTAATTAAATCATAAATTTGAAGGTATGTGCAAAAGGATATGTGGAAAAACTGGAGACTTAACCCTAAAACGACTCTAGGGTTATACACAAGGGTTGTAAGACCCATGATAACCTACGGGTCGGTGGTGTGGTGGGCAAAGACGTTGCAAGTGGGCTGCATAAGGCTGTTAAGTTCCACATAAAGGCTTGCTTGCCTGTGTGAAACGGGGACTATAAAAATGGTCCCACAAATGCGATAGAAGTTTTGAGTTATTACCATTATACAGGATGGTCCGAACTGTATTCCGGAAGCTTCGGCAGCATATGCGGCAGATAAAAGTAAGTAAAAAAGTTCGTATAAAGATATGTCCTAAAATGCTTAGTTTCTGAGATACAGGTTATAGAAGTTTTATTTTTATTTCGATTTTTTCAAAATAATTCCTGAAGTAACGTCAATATTTGGATGAAAATTGGTGTTTAGGGTTTTTTTGATATGAGAAATTTTATTTTGATGTCAATATGACTCAAACTCTATCACTCTATCATCACTAACTCTCTCACTATTTGTAGGGGGTGCCATGTGTTTTAACTGTTATGAAGATATTTAGAATGGAAATAGTCAATACATGTCATTATTGACAAAAAAACCTGAATAGATAGACTAAAACAATGAATTGGGCAACTTTTTATTTTTTTAAATTAATCAAACATTTTTCTTCGAAAATATGATGTTAAAACAGTTTCTGTTGAACTTTGGGCTGAAAAATATTTCAAATTTATGATTTCAATCTAATATCTATTTAGTCAACATGTTTAATTTATGTCAATGATGACAGGTATTGATAATTTCGATTCCAAATATCTCGAGAACCATTACTCGTAGCGATTTTTACCAAGAGACCTATTTTACGTAAAAAAACGTCGTAAATGTATATTTTTTATCAGTAGTTTTATACAGGTACGGACGAAAAGATACTAGTCTTTAAACCAGTTAAAAAAACTGAAACAATAAATTTGGCAACTTTTTATTTTTTTAAATTAATCAAAAATTTTTCTTCGAAAATATGATGTTAAAACAGTTTCTGTTGAACTTTTGGCAGAAAAATATTTCAAATTTATGATTTCAGTCTAATAACTATTTAGTCAACACGTTTAATTTTTGTCAATGATGACAGGTATTGATAATTTCGATTCCGAATATCTCTATTACTATTACTCGTAGCGATTTTTACCAAGAGACCTTTTTTACGTAAAAAAACGTCGTAAATGTATATTTTTTACTCAGTAGTTTTATACAGGTACGGATGAAAGGATACTAGTCTTTAAACCAGTTAAAAAATGTGTAGGTGGCGCCCTCTACAAGAAGTAGTCATGTTGACATCAAAATCAAATTTCTCATGTGAAAAAACTCCCAGACACCAATTTTCAGTCAAATATCGATGTTAGTTCAGAAATTATTTGGAAAAAATCTAATTAAAAATAAAACTTCTACACCCTGTATCTCCAAAACTAAGCATTTTAGGACATATATTTACATATACATATACGAATCTTTTTACTTATTTTTGTCTGCAGAATACAGTTGGCGGGTCTGACATGCACATGTTAATTCACGGTCAGCAACACATAAGCCAGATGCATAGTGCTGAAAACCAGAAGCTAATCAATGAGCTAAAAGCAGACGAGGTATTGAGATTACTGCTAGATGTAACAAGGTATAGATTTAACATCAAATTTAACATAACTATACCAGGAAGCGAAGACTGGAGAAAAGGTGTACCATTATAGCTGGGGCAACGTGGTATACAGACGGCTCAAGAACGTCGGAAGGCGTAGGAGCTCTAATATTGGGCTCAAACAAGGAATATATTTGCGCCTAAGCTTATCACGGCAGATCTGAAGGATGTCACAATTTTTCAGACACAATTAGCCGCAATCCACTATTGTATAGAAGAAATAAAAAGGCAGCCAAGAACAAATCGTTACCAGGTATGAGTAACATCGTTATCATGGGTATAAGGACACGAGGATAACAAGGGTATCGAAAAGGCAGATGAAATAGCCAAGCAAGGCTCATGAGTAACATTCATTGACACAAAACGCTTCTGCGCCATTGCAAAAGCATGTCATGAGAATGGCGACAGAGCGATGGGTGGCCAACAAATCTCTAAAATAGTGGAGAAACTCATCAGGGCAGAGGCAAAAATGTTCATAGTAGAACATTCGCCAAAATTCACGACAGACCTGATCAGCAATTGCAGCACAGTCAAAGCTGTAGCGGGTCTACTAATAGGACATTGTAAGCCGAATAAGTATCTAAAGCTAATGGGATTAACGGACAAAGCCATGTGCAAGGTCTGTCATTCTGAAGAAGAAAATACAGAAAACATTTTATATCGGTGCGACAGCCTGGCAAATGTGCGGTTCTCGGTAATAGGCAATGATAGACCATTGACATCGAGCTACATAGAGGGTTCAGTCTCTAAGCTGCTAGATTTTGTGAACAGGATAGGACTGGAGAATGTAACTTAAGGATCAGAAGATGACCACAATACATTTGAAAATGTCGCAGTGGGTTGATTTGATAGCGACCTCGAAGAATCTATAATCTAATCCAGTGGTGGTCTTTTAGTTGATTCGTTCACAGTAAAAAAACATGTTAATGAGAAAAATGATATCTCATGACAAATTTTCTAAATAGCAAATGTTAAAATATTTTGCTTCTTCTTTTATAATGTTTAAAGTGACCTTCTTGTGAATGAAAGTGTGCGCAAATTGGCAAATGTAACAAATTAATTGTTTAATAATAATTGCTTATTAATTAAGCATACTAAATTTAAAATAAATAATATCTGTTAAACTTCTAATTTCTTTATCTGTACACACCACTCGCTTATAGGACCATTCTAACCTATTTTTAATGTTCTATCTTTGTAACTATAGGAAGTCTAATGAGCGGTTCATATTTATAGGGTGGGAAGTCAGATGTTTTTTTTCGGAGAGCGATATATTTTTGGTCTGGAGCGACACCCCTCGGTATTTTGGCTAATAAATAGCGTGAAGGGTGTTTGAAACTCCCAAAGTATTTGTAGAATAAACAGATAGGTAAGTTATTAGTGGTTTTAAGGGGATTTAAGTTAAAACCGAATTAACATTGTTAGGTGATTATGTATGTTGTATAATGGCAATGTTGACAAATATTATTAACATTTTCCTTAGGAAAAGTTAATTTTGATAAAATTACGATTAAAATTAAAAAGCGAAAACTACCGTTTACCATAAAAATATGTGGTAAACAAATATCAGTTGTATGTACATATATCAAATTTACGCAGCAAGACTAGATAGCTTAGGAACTCTAAATCAGTGAGATCACAATAATAGTAGATCATGTGTTGTAGGATTAAGAGCGTTCCCAGTAAAGCCGGAAACACACTGAGCTCACGACAGCTCACGTACTGTCACGTTATCGACAAAAAATATGGAGCGCTGTTTTACATAGTATGTTAATACATCAGAACTACACTCAAACAAACCAATTGGTAATCCACAATTTTTCATTGGTAGAGATAGCTCTTCGAAGTTGAGTATTTTGTATGTCATTTTTAATTAGACCATGTAGAAAATCAAATTCTTCTTTAGTCATGCGAAAATACATGTGAAAGCGTTTGAGATCATTTTGCAATTCCTGAACCAAACGATGAAATTCGCCCAATTCGTTTCTTTCCATGTTTCCATGTCATGGACCCATGCTTTCCTCGTGTTTTTATTTTTCTCCTCAATAACGATAAAAGCAGCTACAGTTTCTAGTTCCTCTTCCCAGTCCGAAGAACTGATTGAGCCAGCTTAAGCAACTTTCCATAACTGAAAATTCAGGAAAAACAAGCACATAACACAGACTGAAATTAAATGTCAACTTGTGATATCTCATAAAATACTTCTCATCTAGCATACTTCTGAGAAAACTGAAAGTTATATTCAGTTGTTGATGAACCGTACGTTTTACGAACCTTTATAGCCTAAATATATATTTTGGCAAAAAATGCCAATAATTATTGATTGGAACTTTGTATAACCATTGTTATATTGCTTATTACCTGGTATATGTGAGACTCACTCTATGTGTTTACGTCAGCATTTAATGTTTTGGATGACTTGCAATAGATTGGGACCAAACTTCAATCGAGATTAGTTCTAATCAGGACCTACGGTTTAGATAAACCGAATTTATCTTCTATTTTCTCGCCTCCGCCTGCTTATCACTACGAGTTTTACGTCTGGAAAAACCCAAGATCGTGTAATAAACTAACGTGTATACTACTGCCACATTCATCATAATATTTAAATATTATTTGAAATATATTTATATCAAGAATCAGAAGCATTTTTTTTCTTTGTTAGGCAAATTTGTATTACTATAAACATAACTTCTGACAAGCAACGTCCGTTTAGGTTTAACGCAGAAGTGTTTACAAAAAAATAATTATTTTACTTTGTAGATTTTCTTGCAGTGCAGTGGCGGAATACCCATAAAGGATTTTTTGGAAAGAAGAATCAGAAAATCTAGCTACATCTGCTGTAACTTACTCTATAGTTACTGAAACTAAACTTTAAAAAATCTAGTATCTTAAATATACTTTTTTCCGCTTTTTATTTGCAACGACAAGGGCAGAAAACCCTTGAATATCATGCTTTTTGTAGGTTAGTTAATTTTTTAGTAGGTTAGTTCAAGTAAAGTGTTACTGAGGGGTTTATAACTGTGTATTTTAAAGCTATGAATTTATTGCTTAAAATTGATTTTAATATTTTCTGTTTCAGTGGTGATATAGTAAACCACTAAGAATAAAATATCTATATACCACAGGCGTATAGAATAATCCGGCTTTTTGCAAAGAGACTAGGCATATTATAAAACCCGGCTTCTTAGTCTGCTATGAGCATAAGCATGTTGAATAATTTACGCTTTAATAAAAATAACCCATATTTTCCTGAACAAAAACAATAATTTATGTCAAAATTTTATTTTGTTTTTTTTTGTTTCGTTTCTTTGACCTGTATACTATATATTTTTTTGTTTTCACTGTTGGCTTTAGGTCGTTGGAGTTGCAAAGATGTTTCTAGATTTTGTTCATTATTTTTTTATTTTGTGACGACGTTTCGACAGTATATGTCTTTTTCAAGCCTCTTGAACGTAGATTCTTACAGAGTTAAAATTTGTTAAACTGGACAACACAATAACACATATTAACTATTGTTTTTAATTGTTTTTGGACATTACACTTTACTATAGAGCACGTACGTATTTATCGTTTCTATACCCGATGTCTACTGTAGACCAAACCAAAATCTAGAAACATCTTTGCAACCCCAACGACCTAAAGCCAAGACTGAAAACAAACAAAAAAAAAATATTTTGTTTAGACGAAAACAACTTGAACCCTATTTCATAAATTGTAATTACAAGTAACATAATTTTAAATAAAAAATATATTAATTTCTTAGTATTAATATCTGATTTAATTATATTCTATAATTCGATTCTGTGTACAGGGCTGTTTCTTTGTGAAACTTTGCTTTCTTTTAGAATAAAATAAATTTAGATTTTTATAATAATCGTCCTTAGCCATACTCTATTTAACAGAATTATCACTTTTTGTGCCATTATTTCCTAATTTTGAAAGAGAAGTTCAATAAATGTCGTTTGATAAATTTAGGTTAGTTATACCAATCCCGCGTAAAATGTTTTGTGCAAGCTGACTAGTCTTCATTAGACATTTTGCAAAGCAACTGAGAAAAGATAGGCACTTTGTAAAATATCCTTTTTCTGTTAAAACGCCGGCGTTTTATAATGTGCCCAGTCTTTTTGCAAAATGGCGAATTATTCGATACACCATATTTTTTTTATACATTTTGTGTGTAGTCAGTACGAAAAATTAAACTACTGGATAAGTATTATCAAAAATTAAAAAAGAAGTAGCCCTATTGACAGTGGAAAAAGAGTAACTGACCTTAATCGTCAAACGTCAGTATTCGACCTCACCTATTCTGTTCTTTTACATTTTAAAAGTGAGGATATCTTCTAAAAAAGCACTCGAACGGTCTACGCTAAGTTAATTTTTCCTGAAAAAGTGTTCGTAATTTAAAAAATAATGTAAGCTTAATGGTTATATTAATCTTTTTGATTTTAGTAGACTATATTATGGATCATGAGACTTTAAAAGAAGATGTTTTGTTATGTCCATTTTTGTTGGTTCAGAATGTTTTGGCTTTGTTATGTAGATAATAATTTCATTATACCTAGTCTGCAAAAAAATCTGAGGCTCTCTTTATTTGCTGCTTGCTTGCCATTTATACCCTAACATACATCTCAGGCTTCCCAAAAACCAGCAGTACTCCGCCACATGCTTGCATTCCACATCTCTAAAAATCTCTTCTCCAGCTTAGTGATGTCTTGTTGGAACCGTTCCCCGTGTTCATCCAAACTGCTTCTAAACTTTCAGGAAAGTAGTCCAGCTGCGAGTGAAGGAAATGTATACAACAGAGACATGTTACATTCTATGGCCTTGTACGCTAACAGCAATTTCTCGTCTGAACTACTTTTGTGGTTACCCAAAAAGTTCTTACACATAATTCAGGTGTTCAAACGTTAAATCTTGGGAAAGCTGTCTAATCTCGGGACTAGGGAATGCAATCCCGCACCAAAATCTCAATCTCGCAAACCCGCGGGATTAAAGCAACCAGTCCCGCGGATCCGCGAAATTGCGGGATTGTGAACAATAGTCATACATTTGATCCTAAATGGTACAAAAGGCATTGTACATTTTGCATAGGCCCACAATATATTGATATAGCGTGTATCTTAAACTAGCTGTACAGAAATTTGGGTAATATATACAGGGTATACAGGGAGTTCAAAAAATATATTTAATAATAAATAAACTTAGATTTTATTATAATTTATCTACTTCTTTTATAAATAAAAATATTATTCTGATGTTGAAGTTTTTTTAACTTGTGTTAGTTATCTCCTTTTTGATACACTCTATATCAATAATTTTTTGGCATATGCAGAATGTGCAAAGCTTTTCTACTATCTAGGACCATACGTATGACTAAAAATGCATATTTTTCGAAAAAACGTCGTATTTTCCTTAAAACAAAAAAAATTAAAAAACCGATCAAATTGTTTTAATACAGATTAGTCGTACTTGGTAAAAATTTCGATTTTTTAAAAATTGTAAATTTGCGGTAAAATATTCTTGATCAAATTTTCACACTCTTATAAAACACCCTGTATACGAGAATTCGCTAAATATTAAATATATTTTCGAAAACCACATAGCATCTTAATCACAATAGATGCATCTAAAACCTGGTCCAAACCGCATCCCAAAATCTTTTTTAGTTCAAGAGATATTCAACTTTAGATTTACCCTCAAATTTTGCTTGTCCCGATAATTATGTCCGGCAGTTTATTTGACGAAATTGTCCACAAGTACTAGTTAGACGCTTTTCTTCACTTACGCACACACGCCAGAAATAAATCTAACAATAACCTGTTTGTTTCACTTATTTTTAATGGCCAGGTTCCGAGCGCCGACGCATCGGCCCGGAACGAAGCGGTTTGACCTTGATCGAGATGGACTCGGTTACCCAGTAGTCCCGCACGGTAAATCCCGCAACTTTGAGCCTGCGGAATCTCAGAGGGATCCCGCATTTGCGGGATTGCATTCCCTACTCGGGGCGGGGGGCCACAAGAACTTCTTTCTTGATTTTAGCCTCATTAAGACGAGGAAATTTGGTACACAAAAATTGAAATGCATCATCACCTGTCATGTCCCTTGTTTTCACAGACTGTCTGATCAATCCGAATTTGATGTGCAAAGGAGGCAAGTAAATATTTTCCTTCGGGAACGTGGGCAACATCCATCCGAGTTGCATCCATTAAAAGACAAGACAAAGAAGCGGCAGGTCTGTACCTAATATGAAGATATCGGAGAGTAAAGTCACAAGAAAATTATTACTAAACGAGAAGTTAATCTTAAATTAGACCACAGCTATGACGAAATCTCTTGGTACAATCTGATGAATCTCTTGGTACATGAATTATATCGAAAAGGGAGCACAAATGGCGAATACAATACACTTTTCTACCAATTGCGTCAACACCCCAGCCAATTTTTTGGATATTCTAGAATGACAGTTGAAACTGTTGATTTATCACTAAATAGAATTAGACATCATGTACAGAAAACTATGTTAACTACAGAGACTTTATTTTGCGGGAAGACAGACTAGTCGTAACATTGGGATAAGGACATTTTTTCAATACTGTCGTCCTACTCAGGAAGACGTAATTTTTTAAATAAATATTTATCGTTTAAGTACTATATTTTTTATTTGTATTTTAAACTAGAAAACAGTGTTTCAATAATAGTGTTTATATACAAATAAAAATCCCATCGGAAATCGTTATTACGAAACTGTTGGTCGCTTCTGTCGTACACCATAAAGTCCTAGGAGGAATCGTAGACAAAACCGTCGGCGTCGCCGTCGCCGTCGGTGTGGAGTATACTGAATGTTTTCTTATACATAATCAAATTATAGATGATCGGTTTGATAAGTTTATCGTTTCTTCGTAGAGTAATTGCTGGTACTTTATTCTCAAAGACATTTTACTAGTTCGCGGTAGTAACTTAAAATCCGGAATCAAGCTCTTAAAGAACAGCAAATCATCATCTTCATCTCCGTCCTTTTCATGTAGTTTAGTTTTTTTACTCTCTGTCTCAACCAATTTCTGCCTATAATTATCAGTAGAAAGCTTCCGTTTCTTTTCCGTAATTTCCTCATTTAATTTCGTATTTGAGGTTGAAGGTATATCGACATATTCTACATAAGCAAATGCCGATTCAGATTGTGGATTACTTCTGTTTGGCTCTTTGTATTGTGACTCGTCATATATTTCACCTTCATATTGATCAGTTTCTGAATTATCTGGCTCATCTTGATCTCCTTCCTCCTTAATAGATATTTGATCCATAGAGTTACTGTTCGTCTTGGAGTCGACCAGGAAATGTGTATAACTATCTGTAATATTTATTTCCTTTAGTGTTGTACCTCGTTCTCTAGTTCGCATAGTATCATTCAAGAACGCCATCAACTTAAAATAGGGCCAAACTGATGTTTTTGAAGTTCCACCTTCTTCATCGGAAGGCGGCTTAGCATTTCTTTTCATTTCAGCCCGATAATAGTCCTTTAGACCCTTCCATTTACGTTTGACGGTTTCAACTGAAATACAATTTTCTATAGTTAGTATTTAAATTATATTATTAATACTAAATCCATATCAATTATCATTACATCATTACTATTAAAATCTATTTTATAAAAATTAATTTTATGTTACAGAACAATCATTTTCTTTTCGAATGGGTAAGTTCACAGTAGCAAAAATTGTAAAAGATACATGTGGAGTGTTAAAAAAATGCTTAATGTTTCAGGCCTAAAAATGTCTCTGCTACAAACTAATCTCCTAAATCTCCTCTGAATAGTTATAAGTTATAAGCTATGAACACTGAGATCATTCCGAAAGTATTCTGAACGCTAAGACAGAAAGTGGGAAGTGGTTTCTGGGAAAGTAGTTTATATCTGAGTCTATTGTTAGTTAGTATGGTAATATTAGTATTTTAATAAAATAGCTTTTAGGTGTTTCAAAGTGTAATGAGATTAATTTTATCTCTCTACATACACTGTGTCAATTTTAAAACTTCCCACCCTTAATATCTATCTTGCAGTTAAAAATATGAAAAATCGGAAAGACACGTCAATTTTATTTGTAACGGGGACACTTTAAATGAATATTTTTAGCCTTTTTCTTTCAACCCCCTAGGAGGGGTAGATGTCCCCCTTACAATCTTAAATGGGAACGGGGGTCAAATGGCACATCGTTTTAAAGGGCATTTAATTCTCTTTTCAGTGGTATCCTACTTTGTCCAGAGGTTTCCGTGCTTTTTGTCCAGAGGTTTCCGAATAATCGCGTTCCAAAGTTGCAGAAACAATTAAACATGCCTGCATTGAAATTTTGGTTTTCAGGCTAGTGTTTACACAAACATTATTGCAATGGGTCTCCTTGTAGTACAAATGATTAGAAGAATAGGTGGTAACATGGACGTAGCCATTACATTTTTCTAGGGGGGGTCGAAATACTAATAAACAGAAAACATCATAACCATTAACCTTCCTCTTCTCAAATTATTTAATATTTTTCTCACAACCTCATATTTTTCGAGAAGGACATTGTTGTGAGGAGGGCTTGTGTTTTTGGAAATGCTTGAATTGGTCCTTTATTTATTGAAGGAATCTTGACAGGTGATCTGCATCTTAATATGTTTCAAGAGACTATTGATCCTTGTATCACCCAAGAGCTAGAAACTCAAATTGATGCAGAGGGTAATCCAGTTTTACAGGAGGATTTGTTAACATTCCTGTGCTCCACTTCATTTTCTTCCGATCCGACAGTGGTTAAACGAGAGATTTCCGGGTACATGGATTGGCCGAAGTGGACCAATTTAATGGCTTCCAAGATCACCGGATTTAACACCCTTAGACTTCTTTCTTTGTGGACATCTTAAATCCAATGTTTATAAAACACCACCTACTGATATTGATGATCTTAAAAGGCGAATTACAGCAGAATGCGGGTCATTTCCCGGTTAAGTTTACCGAAATGTTAGGGGGGAGTTTAAAAACAGACTCTATTATTGTTTACAGGAAAATGGACAACATTTTGAACAACTTATAGTTGTGGAGCGTAAGTGGTGCAACCTAATATTCTAATTATTTGTACTACAAGGAGATCCATTGCAATCATTTTTTTGTAAACACACACTAGCCTGAAAACTAAAATCTCAATGTAGACATATTTAATTATTGTTTCTGCAACTTTGAAACACGATTATTCGGAAAAAAGCAACAAAGTAGGATACCACTAAAAAGAGAATTAAACGCCCTTTAAAATGATGTGCCATTTGACCCCCGTTCCCATTTAAGAATGTAAGGGTGACATCTACCCTTCCTAGGGGGTTGGAAGAAAAAGGCTAAAAAGACAATGGTTCGTACACGTAAAACGCATGGAAGAAAACACGCCACCACTAATAGCTCTTGAAGGGAAGCCCATGGGTAACAGACAGCCGGAAAGACCTCCAAAAAGATGGAAAGACAGTTGACAGTGCATCTCCCAAGAACTCCTACAGAGGCAACCTTAAAACTAACAGATCGACTATATCCCAAATAAGTAGGAGAAGAAAACGAATCCTTTACAGCTTGTAAAAAAATAATCCATTATACCACTAAACTATTTTCTTTAATATACAATTCATATTTCCAGATTATTTTTGGCAAGAGTAAAATCAATATGACATTAAAAACTATTTTTATAAAATTATAATTTAAAAAATAGGTATATTATTTTAAAATAATTATTTTTAGCCACAATAATTTCAATTTGACATTTAAAATTTACGTTGAAGGTGGCATGTTTACTATTCCATTCAAGCATAGATTATTTTTTTAATTAATTTAGTTTTTTTCTCTTTTATAACTCCAAAAGGAATTCGTAGAAGCTATTAAAAATAAACAATTTGGTTCATTTTAAGTAGTTCTAAACACTTTCAAATACATTTTTCTGTAAAAATAACATGGGAATAACTTATTCATCGTTTTTAAAATTTACATGGGATTTCCTATCTTCAGGTCAGCGATTCAACAGACTGTATATTTCTATGGGGTTGGTTTAAGGAGTTTACAATAGGGGTAATAAAAAATGTGTTTAGAAATCCTTCTTGGCCGTTCACATTATTTTCGTTTTTAACTTATTTTAATACCATTTTTCTCTTTGTTTTTTGCTTCTCACGATAGATGGGATAAAAAATACCTCCTGAAACGTTAAGAATTTTTTTGTAGGTTAAGCAAATTTGTTTACAAGCAAAATCCCACTGACAAGCTGGTTTCCGTTTGAATTCTACGCAATGGTGTTCATTAATACATACTTTTTATTTTTTAGATTTCTTAGAATCTTCCAAAGAATTTTTCAAGATAATTTATTTTTGTAAAATGTATTAATACCTAGTATAACTTTAACTAAAAAACAAAGCTACATAAAATATGAACAAACTTACCATCACTCTCCAAGGTATCGCTGATTTCTTTCCATAATGCACTTAAAACAGTTTTATTTTTGTGATCTCTATGTCTAGGATTCCATATTGTAGGATTCTTATAAACTGCTGATATTATCTGTTCGTTAAAAGACATAATTGTTGGTTATTTCGAAAAAAGTGCAAATGCTGTTCGTGCAGAAGCAGCGAAAGACTCTACACGCTACACTGTCATAACCAAACTGCGGCAAACGCTTTTCTTCGGGCCTCGTGTTGTTTTGTTTCGAGCCGCAAGAGACGCCATAAACGCTAAAACACTCTCTACGCGCACGAGTCGACCCAGCACGGCGCCGCTAGCTGGTGAGTTGCGACTAGGGATGTTCCGATACTCTAAAAGTATCGATATTGATCGTGAGCAAAAATATCGATACTTTTCGATACAGGATATTAAACTTGAAATTAAGTACAAATTGAACTTGTATTTTTTAACGATATGGCTGTTACCCTAATTACCTTTAATTTTTATTATTAAATAACAACTTCATATTAAATAAACAACTAAAAATATACCGGGTGCGTCTCAAAAGTGGCTCACCCCTATAACTTTTTTATTTTTTCAGCTAAAAAAACGGGATTTGGTATGTTAGTACATGACGTAAATTAGGATTGATTGACGTATTCATCAATTGTTTTTGATCACTTCCTGTTTCACCGGAAATGACTACAACTTTTGATTTTTAAATGGCACCCTCGGTATTTTTTTCTTTATTCGATAGAAAATAACATTCTGAATGGAATGACATACCATACGTCAATTTTTGACATTTTTGCTTAAAACAAAATTGTATTTTAAATTTCAATCTAGAGTGCCATGGCTATGTTAAAAACACTAATCTTTAATCAAGGAGCCTTGGAAAAATAGATTTGATCGTCTAATGTTTTTAGTGTCTTGTCCTGGGGAGTTAGAAAATGTCCAAGTCGTATTTTTAATTATATCTCAATTTTTTCAAATGGAACGAGGGTGGCTCATTAGCATATTTGGAAAAAGCATTTTTTTACGAATAATTTGATACCACACACTTGGTATTTCGAGTCAAATTTTCGTTACGAACTGTAAATTATAATTTCAAATAAACCAAATGTCAAAAGTTGACATATCATATGTCATTCTGTTCAGAGTGATAATTTCTATCGAATGAAGTAAAAAAATACCGAGGGTGCAATTTAAAAACCAAAAGTTGTAGTCATTTCCGGTGAAACAGGAAGTGATGGAAAACAATTTAATACGTCAATCAATCCTAATTTGTCATATACTAACATACCAAATCTCGTTCTTTTGTCTGAAAAAATAAGAAAGTTATAGGGGTGAGCCATTTTTGAGACGCACCCGGTATTTCAATTAAGCAAAGAACAAAAAGTATTCTCCACGAATGTATAGTTGTATTCATTTAAAACTTCCCAATATGGCGGACTTCAGTATGGGAGGCTTAAAAAACGAAAATCTCTAGACTGGAATCGACTGCAGTTCAAATCGTTCAAATTGATAATCTGTGGTAAATCCAATTGAACTCTGACACTTGGCTGACATTGACGTTTACGGTTCCTTTTTCTAAATATTTTCATTATTTTTTGAGTTTTTATTCACAAATTCTACTTTCTACTTGACCTTGTTCTTTTATTTAACCTGGAGCCTGCAGTACTAATTATATAATAACTGTAGGTATAATAGGTATAGTTATAAATAATCTTTTCACCGATCAAGAACTGAGGAATAGGCTGGAAGATATTCAAAATGTGTAAAACGCTTAAAAATGTATTAGAAAACATTGACTCGTCCACAAATTCGTGAAAATAAATTAGTCCAGATGTTTGTAAAAAGGTCTCTAATTATTTTGAGAAGTTTCCTCGTATCAGTAATTTTCAGGTTTGTAATATGTATATGATAATAAATAGATTAAAACTTATATTTCAGGAAACAGCGCGGGCATTACAGATTGTTGTGAATCAGTTTTAAAATATAAAGAAGGTTTAAAACAGGTTTAAAAGTTGAGTTAGTAGAGAAGACCTAAATAAGGTAATGTTGGTAATGGGGGACCAAAGATCAAATAACACTTGAAATATTAATTGTAAGTAGTTTTTATGAATCTGTTTGATATCTATTGCATTGTTTTTATATTTCTTGAAATATATATTTTTTTACTTTACAAGATACACAAAGAATAATAAAAAATACAGTTACTCACTAAAACCACTTAAGGTTTGTAATAGATGTAGTTAAAATATCAAACACCAAGCCAAACCAAAAATTATGTTTTATTTTACTGGTATTCCTCACATTTGAACGGAAAGTCATTTCATAAATAAGCAGAAGGACATTGTATAGTACACTCTATATTAATAATTAATATATAAAAATTCTTTTTTTTATCCTATACTTGTTAGTTGACGCATCACTTACTAGGTATAAAATTTAGTACTGATTCCAAACCTATAGTTGTGGTTGTGACATATTCTGATGTGTTTCTGGCATTTAAAATAAGTTAATATTTAAACAAACATTTATGGCTTTTCTGACAGAAGTGTGAACACAAATTTAATAAAGGTATAATGTGGATAATGTTCTGATTATTAAAGTTTGCATGGATGTTTTTGTATGTTTTTATTTTTAATAAAGTATATTTAATGAGTTTTTGAGTATTTCTTTTTCCCTCAGAGGATTGTGTTCTAATCTTTATATATAAATTTTCATAAATTATATTTACAAAATTTATTACCTTATAACTTTTTGATAAAGACTTTGTAGTTGATACAGTTTAACAGTATATATTATTATTATTATAAAAAAAAACTATTTAAATAAGACGTTTGAAAATATGTAGCTGTTTTTGCACACATTAATTCAATTTGTGATTAACAGTACTGAAATAAAAACAAATTAAGAGAAATGGGGTGATCTATCAACTATAACATGAAACGCATCATCCTATTTCCAAGTCTTCTATTAATTTCACTTATTAAACAAATATAATTATTCAATAATCTTGATAATTCTAGGAACTCACAGATATCGTCAAAACATGAAAACAAAAATTCACTTCCTATAGTTCTTACGTCCCTTTAACTGAAATATAAGTAACAGGGGAGTTAATATTCTCACTGAGAAAGTTTATAAAATACTTTTAAGTAAAATCTCCTCGGATCTGCGGTAAAATACCTTTATTCTTATTAAATAATTTCAATAATCTATATTTTTATTTATGACAACCACCTAATAACCTAACTTTAACGTCAACTTGACAATCCTGAAAAATGTTATTGTTAACCAAAGAGTAAATCAATTTCTGAATTCGCTAACGCCAACTTATTTTTCATTAAAAAAAAATTACCAATTTTCGTAACTAGGTCGGCCATATTGAGGAACTTTTAAAAAAATTGTACTATACCTAAACAAAAAACCAAATATACAGGGTGTCCCAAAAATAAGTGCAAATATTTTAACTGGCAGTATAGTTCAACCCCCTAAACACGCCTATGAGTTTTTTTTTCGCAAAAAAAAATTGAAAATTCCAAATTTTTTGGAATTTTTTTTAGTTTTTAGTTAAAAAACATAATTTCTTGATAATATGGCAACATAGGTATTAGATTAAATTTACAAGAAAGAAAATCCAGAAAAGATCCAGTGGTTCTCAAAATTTTAGCAAAAAATCGTCTAAATTTGTTGAACTGAGGAACAATAACCTATTTTACCTTTTGCCATCTAATCTATTGCGAGGTTTTGTAAGAATTCTTGGAAAAGATTCGCTCCGAAGAAACCGAATGTCCAACTATACTTAATCTGCTCCATAATGCCACTTTCTTGAATTCTGGAGAGCATCCATAATTACTCCAAAATAGAAATCGGAGTTAATATTTACTGTTATGGACTGTTCAAATACATTTTTAATTCAAGGTACATGTCTCCTATGGACGATTGAAATACATTTTCAAAGGGGTACTGCCGATATGTTTGAAGAGAAAGATATTCAATCAATGCGTATTACCTGTTCTAACGTATGGTGCGGAGACGCCAACATTAACCAAGAAAACTGTAAGCAAAATCAGAATAACGCAAAGAGCAATGGAAATATCAATGTTGGGGCTATCTCTGAGAGACAAAGTATCGAATATCGAAGTACGGGGGGGGGGAGACCGAACAAAAGTCATGGATGTCATAGAAAAAATAACTACTTTGAAATTGAATTGGGCAGGGCACATTGCAAGGCTAAACGATGACCCATGGACGAAGAAAATGATAGAAAGGAGACCACGACACGATGCATTCAGGGGCAAAGGCCGTCCTCCAACCAGATGGCATGACGACTTCAGGCACTGGACCAAACGCCACAGTAACTGGATGCAAATTGCTCAAGATAGGGAGTTATGGAAGCAAACGAGGGAGGCCTACGTCCAGCAGTGGACTTTAGTGGCTGGTTGATGATGATGATGATGATGATGATGACATGTCTCCTTTCATGAGTTTCATGACTCTTTTAATTTTTTCATGAGTATTTATATATTTTATTGGTGTTTTTATGTTGCCTTTCTGACTTTATAGATTTACTTATGGACTCCACAAGATGGAGTGACCTCCCCTCTACTGTGGAGCTTGGTAATGGATGAACTACTGGAAGAATTAACTCTAGCGGGAATACACTGCATAGGGTACGCATATGACATAGTCATCATTGCACGGGGGAAACATGAAGGCACCCTGTGTGATATTATCCAAAGAGGACTCCGCATCGCTGAGAGATGGTGCAGGACTGTCGGGCTGAGTATTAACTCAGATAAAACCGCAGTAGTGCCATTCACCAGAAAGCGAAGTTTGAAAAACTTGAAAAGAATCCATCTAGATGGAAAGGAAATACTGCCATCACAGGAAGTGAAATATCTGGGAATAACCCTGGATAGTAAACTTCTCTGGAACAGGCATATTAAGAACATTACCAGCAAAGCCACAAAGGCTCTCATGATATGCAGAAGACTGGCGGGAAATAGGTGGGGCTGCGCCCCTAACATTTTGCGCTGGATGTATACCATGATAGTAAGACCCATGATTACTTATGGAGCAGTTGCTTGGTATACAAAACTAGAGCAACGTACAGCAAGGCAAACCCTGTGCAAAGTACAGAGACTGGCATGTATCTGCATCACAGGTGCCATGAGAACATGTCCAACAGCAGCAATGGAGGTCATTCTAGACCTAACACCACTGCATATTGTCGTCGGTAGTTATGCCAATGCGACAATGATTAGAATGGTCATTGACGGAAACAGTACTGGGAGAATTTTCAGGTCAGGGGCTTGGAACACCCTCAAAAAGAAAATTCCACTTCTCCAACTCCCAGTGGATGACATACCAAGAATTTACAACTTTGAGAAACACCTCACTGTAGTATTGAGTAATAAAAAGGATTGGAAGAAAGAAACGCTTACTCAGCATATAAAAGACCATACCATCACGTGGTATACTGATGCTTCCAAAACCAAAGCAGGGACAGGGATAGGAGTATTTGGGCCGAAAACTGAATACTCCGAACCAATGGGCACCTACCCCAGTATCCTTCAGGCAGAAATTTGCGCTATCGAAAGATGCGTACAATTTATCTTGGATAGGAACTATCGAAAACAGGAAATTGCCATCCTATCCGATAGTCA
The DNA here is from genome assembly GCF_002938485.1 of Sitophilus oryzae. Lineage (NCBI taxonomy): Eukaryota > Metazoa > Arthropoda > Insecta > Coleoptera > Curculionidae > Sitophilus > Sitophilus oryzae. The sequence goes on along the minus strand of NW_022145805.1, from coordinate 378,016 downwards.
AGCAGCACTTAACGCGATCAACTCAGTAACCATCAATTCGAAGTTGGTCAAAGAATGCCTAGAGAAGCTCAATAAATTAGGCAAAGAAAATAAAGTCCTCCTACTCTTGGTGCCTGCTCACCAAGGGATAGAAGGCAATGAAAAAGCAAATTATCTAGCTAGAAAAGGAGCGAATACTCCACTAACTGGACCAGAACCGTTCTGTTTTCCAAACGGGAACCAACTGAAAGCGGAACTGAAGAATCTGGAAGACTCCATCCGTAACTTGGAATGGGTGTCCTCCAACGGTCTAAGACACTCGAAAAAGTTCCTTAGAACTTATGACCGAGAAAAATCAAAGGTTTTCCTTGATTTAAGTAAAAACAATCTTCGGATTGTCACGGGGTTTCTAACAAAACACTGTCTCCTCAACGAACACCTCAGTAGGCTGAAACTGAGAAAAAATGGCAAATGCAGATTTTGTGGGGAAAATGGGGAAACACCAGTACACCTTATCACTGAGTGCGCCGAGACGACGACCATTCTGCAATGAACCTTGGTACGTCTGATGTCGAGGATGGAGAGCTGGCCTCTGTGGAGCCGTCTCAGATACTGGCTTTTCTTAAAGCCCTGAGACTGTATGATGAGTTATAACTCGTTAATACTCAAGAAAGGGGAACACACAATAGATCTATAAGGTCGCGGTGATTAACTCCCCTCCTAAACATTCTACATTCTACATTCTACAATAGTGAAAAATAAAGATCCAACTAGATGCAAGATTTTTCGTAAGCACCCACTTGTGCGGTTTGAAATTTTGATGCTAAATCAATACCGCATAGAAGAACTGCATCGACTCAATTTTTATCTCTTTTTAATAAATCATAAACATTAAGCTATCTAGATCACTGTCGTACACGTTGAAATACAGACCGCACAGTTTCGATGACCAAATATCGGTATAAATAACTCAAAATTAAATATTTTATACTTGTATTTGAAATGCGTTGAGCTTAAAATGAGTTGTCAAAGAGTTACTAAATAAAAAAAATTATTTTACTTTATGTATTCTCGTTGCAAGCAAACTAACTTTAGTTTATCGAGTGATAAGATAAACCACAAAGCCGCACTTGATTTAATTCGTGTAGGATGACAAAAATGATTAGATATTAAGCAATATTGCAACGCACCTGTAACACATTAAGAATTACTTTTAATTCAATAACATATAATCATTCGATTGTCATAATCGTCGAAAATTAAACGTGATATTAATCTCTATTTTTAAAATACAGATTATATTAATCTGTATGTGTTACGATTGTTTCTGATGACTTTTTGATATTTTGTCGTCATTTATATTGACAAATCAAGGTAATTTATTGAGATAAAAAATTTGAGAACAGCAAGATTTTTTTTTTCTAAAATTTTAGGTTTATTTTAAATGAGCGACTCTTTTTTTAACTGTTATGTAATTCCTTTAGTACAAAATATGTTTTCTTAAATAAAATTGCGTTATAAAAGTCAGCTGGAATAAAAAAAAACGCATCAATTTCGTTCAGTTTGAAAAAACCAAGAAAACTTGCTTGCTGCCCTGGCCTGGTAATGCATCTTCCATCGTGACTGAAATTCTAAAAAACGACAAATTTCACACAATAAAGACCTCAGTATAAAGGCATACCGTTTCTTGCAGAGTAGAATTGAATTCCTTTTATTTTAAGGAATATGACTTTATTTTTAACAGGTTTCTTTGAGTAACCTATGAATAATATATAATAGATTATATTTTTTACGTAGTGGATGAGCTTAAAATAGAAGTTTACCTACTTTGGAAAACATCGCTCATATTTTTTTGTTTATACACAAATATAATGGAATTTACTCTTACTGTTTTTTAATAAAATATATTATAAATTAAACAATTCTTTTTGTTGAGTGAAACAAGCTTTTCTTGAACTTATATTTTGCTGTTTCAGAACTACTTTAATTTAAATTATTTATGTACTTATTCTTTTTTCAATCATAAAGCATTCTACTCTAAGGTTCGTAATATAAAAGGTTTTTTAAATCATTCTTTCCTCTACAGCAAGGCAAAACCTGTGCAAAGTACAGAGACTGGCATGTATCTGCATCACAGGTGCCATGAGAACATATCCAACAGCAGCAATGGAGGTCATTTTAGACCTCAGAGACCATTAAGACCACTCAGAGACCATTTAGACCATTAAGACCACTAGACATTGTCGTCGGTAGTTATGCCAATGCGACAATGATTAGAATGGTCATTGACGGAAACATTACTGGGAGAATTTTCAGGTCAGGGGCTTGGAACACCCTCAAAAAGAAAATTCCACTTCTCCAACTCCCAGTGGATGACATACCAAGAATTTACAACTTTGAGAAACACCTCAATGTAGTATTGAGTAATAAAAAGGAATGGAAGGAAGAAACGCCTTACTCAGCATGTAAAAGACTATACCATAACGTGGTATACTGATGCTTCCAAAACCAAAGCAGGGACAGGGATAGAAGTATTTGAGCCGAAAACTAAATACTCCGAAACAATGGGCCACAGTACCCCAGTATCCATCAGGCAGAAATTTACGCTATCAAAAGATGCGTACAATTTATCTTAGATAGGAACTATCGAAAACAGGAAATTGCCATCCTATCCGATAGTCAAGCAGTACTAAACGCGATCAACTCAGTAACCATCAATTCGAAGTTGGTTTGATTTGAAGCCTAGAGAAGCTCAACAAATTAGGCAAAGAAAATAAAGTCATACTACTCTGGGTGCCTGCCCACCAAGGGATAGAATGTAATGAAAAAGCAAATGATCTAGCTAGAAAAGGAGCGAACAGTCCACTAACTGGACCAGAACCGTTTTGTTTTCCAAACGGGAACCAACTGAAAGCGGAAATGAAGAATCTGGAAGACCTCATCCGTAACTTGGAATGGGTGTCCTCCAACGGTTTAAGACACTCGAAAAAGTTCCTCAGAACTTACGACCGAGAGAAATCAAAGGTTTTCCTTGAGTTAACTAAAAATAAGTTTCTAACAGGACACTGTCTCCTCAACGAACACCTCAGTAAGCTGAAGCTGAGAAACAACGGCCAATGCAGATTCTGTGGGGAAAATGAGGAAACACCAGAACACCTTATCACTGAATGCGCCGAGACGACGACCATTCGTGCCATGAACTTTGGTACGGCTGATGTCGAGAATGAAGAGCTGGCCTCTGTGGAGCCGTGTCAGATACTGCCTTTTGTTAAAGTCCTGAGACTGTATGATGAGTTATAACTCATTATAACTCAAAGAAAGGGAACACACAGATCTGTAAGGTCGCGGTGATTAACTCCCCTCCTAAACATTCTATATTCTAAAGCATTCCTATCTGGTAAACAATATTTTCTATTTTTCTAACAACGTCTAACAGGAAATCGAAAAATCTTGTTACAAATTCGATAAAAATAACTTTATTTATACTCTATACATAATAGCCTGATAATTAGCCGTGGTAATGAGTTAATTTAAAATAATTATCTTATTAAATTCGAGCGAAGAATCCTCTTTAAAAACAATTATGTCAGACCTTTAATCATTGAAATGTTTGACCCGTATCGAGGCGATCTTTAATACAAACGTTTATGCGTATCTAGGCATATAAATAAAATTTAATAGTTCTACAATTTCGAAATAAAAGCTTTTCTCATAAGCTCATATACATATGTTTTTTGCATCTCGTCAAAACCAAACTTACGTGTGTGTAATGTTTAGTTGTTCTAATAGTCAGGGTGGTCCAAACTGTATTCCGGAAACTTCAGCAGCATATTCTGGAGATAAAAATAAATAAAAACGTTTGTATAAATGTGTCCTAAAAAGCTTAGTTTCGGAGATACAGGGTGTAGAAGTTTCATTTTTATTTCGATTTTTTCTAAATAATTTCTTAAGTACCGTCAATATTTGGATGAATTGGAGTTTTTTGACATGAGAAACATGAGATTTTAATGTCAATATGACTCCTATTTGTAGGGAGCACCAACTACATGTTTTAAACCTGATTTGAAGAGTAATAACTTTTCTTCCGTGCCTTCCGCGCCTTTTCAACAAGAATTCGAGATCCCATTTTGAAATTCCGGGATTAGAACCTATAATCCCGGGATTGACTATCAGATATTACAAACAACTAGTTGGAAATCCTTTTGCTATGATACGCAATAATCTCTCTGTCATACACGTCCTGGAACAATGGCTTTTCAGATTTATACACTTGGCATAAAACCTGTTATAAAATAAAATAGAAATAAAATAAATTTTAGGCATAGAATAACGCAACAAAGTCGAAAAAGAGTCAAATTCGTCATAGAATAAAATGGGGTTTCAAAATGGCAACATGACGTTGCTTCCGTCTCTAATGAGTGAATAAAAGTCACGCTTATAGTCTTTCAATTCAATAGAGGACACACCAATTGCAACTTTGTTTATCTGGAGATTTGTTATTTGAATAAATTGCAATCTAATGCGTTGTCCCAGGACGTGTATGACAGTGAGATATTCTAGTGCATATTTGGATGTATATTTTATCGGGAACCTAAATGAAGCTGGTTTTAATATTAATTTTTAAAATTTTCATATATTTTTAGTACTAAGTAAGTGTTTTTAGCGGTTTAAATCGGTAGTTTTAGCTAAACTTGGTTATTTATAATTATATAAAATTATTAATGATACTAATTAAACTAATCAAAATGTATATGTTACACTAAAATTCGCTAAAAATGCTAGAGTTTATTACACGATATTAACGGTTTTCATGTTTTTAAGCTTGAATATTTTTCTGTTTGAATTTGCTCAGTCCCGATGTTTGGTATATTAGAAAATAGGTAATTTCCGGCGATGTAAGCAGCGATAAAATATAGAGATAAATTATTTGCAAGATAATTAAAATATCTGTATTTTACCGTATTTTACTGTTAACAATATTTGTATGTAATTGGTTTAATTTTTGTTCTTATAAGCTTTTGACAAAAACTCTGTTATAGTTTCAGGAATTACAACCCGTCCCATTCGAAGATGCCTGATGATTTTTAACAGAAAATTAATTTATTCATTTCCTTCGCTATCCATATGAACTGAACTCAGCTCAGCGTAAATTTACTCTGAGTGTCTGGTTCTGGTTAATTATTGATAATTAAGTATTTTCTTCTAAAAAATAGTTTTAGCAGCACTGTAAAATTTACGGTCACGCTATTTATATTAAAGTAGGAACAAACCAAACTATAGTATACACTGGTTGTTGCCTTGACTTCAGGACGTCAGTTGGTATTTTTAATTTATTTTACAAGATATGCTGGCAAAATATTTATTAATTTACTTCGTAAAGTGATCAGGAAAGAACCCAAAATAGCAATAGAATTCAGGACTATACGTTTAAAAATATCCACCCTCACTGACTCACTTCTTTGAAACATCCTGTAAAAAGAAACATGATTTTCTTAATTATGTCTAGTAGACAGTTTAAGTTTGATACCCAACGATTGCAGGGCTTTGTTTTATCAGCAGTACTACATCAATTCATATAAAGTGAGTATTAAATAAGTGCAAATACCGTATGGTCGAAAAAAACTGCGCCAAACGGGCTAAGGAATGACAGTGAATGGTAATTTTTACAAGGTCAATTTCTAGATGCCATTTACTAATAATAAATATTACATTTTATGACATAACATAAACTTGTGAAAATTAACAATAATTATAGAAAAATTAAAAAAGGATAGAATGTTTCCAGTCACAAAAATCTATTTAAAAAAAATGATTTTTGAATTTTAAACTAGTACCTACACAATTTAAAAAATAAATTACAATTTTCTTAAGATCAACTGACAGTAAGTCATTAAAAAATAAACAAAAGTACGATCCAAGTAATGACATCTAAGACCACGACATCCACCGCCAAAAGGATCATCGACTGTCATTTCCCAGCCATCTTTAACGCCTTTTTTTTCTCGATCGTATGGTGTTTTTAGGGGTGGCACATATTTCGATCCTAGGAATACGTCAATCCCATTACATTATGAAGTTTTTTTGTAAAAAAAAACTTTTTGACAATTTTTTTTATGAAATTTGAGCAAAAAACATTTTTTTTTTTGTTTTCATGTTTCAAAACTCAACTATTTTGGATTAATTTGAAAAACGGTAAAGTGAATAAATATTTCTCTTTACCGTTTCTCTCTCTCTGTCAATTTTAGCTCTCAAAATATTTGCACTTATATACACCCACTACTATATTTTGCACTTATATACACCCACTCTGTATAGACAAAAGTACCTACATCTGAGTTTGGAGAAATTCTAAAATTGAAAACGGTCACAGGACCCATTTGGGCAGAATCGCATCCTTTTTAATCTATATTAATTTCATGCTATGATAAATTAAATGTATTTAATTACTTTGGAATTATAATAAATAATATAATATTATGAACTGCTTAGTTACTTGTTTATTAAACATTAAAATCTAACAGGACGATATCATTTTCTCAAACAATGTTATAGATGGATTAGTTTGATATAATTTCAAATTAATCTATAAATACATATGTTTTTTCGATACAAAGTTCAACGAGTACAAGGTAATTGTCTATTATTACAAGTATGTTGTAGAATATATTTGTAATAATATTACGTATATAATTGAATAAATTGTTATTATAAATAAGACAGTTATACAGGTATGTTCTTCGATTTTCATTCTCTGCCGATTAGTGGAGACACCACGCGTATATTAATTTTACTATTATATGTACAGGGTGGGTCAAATTCGACGCTTTTAAATGGAAACACCCTTTTCTATAGGAGATAGACGAAAACTAATATCGGTGTCTGGAGCTCAATTTTCATCAAAAACATGATGCTGAAAACCGCACATCAATATCTGTTACCGTTTCGGAGTTTTTCAAAAATGTGCATTTTTAACAAATCGTTGTAACTTTTTTGCTATGGAAAATTTTGTATTTCTATGAAAACATTTCCAAAGCACCTTTTTACGTAGAATTTAATGGTTTAAGTATAATTTTTTTAAAATTAATAATTTAAGAGTTATCAACAGAAAAATTGATTTTTTATTAGGGACACCCTCTATCTATATTTTTAATTAACTGAAAAGAATTTAAAATTACCTTTCCAAAAATATAGAACACTTGATATTTTGTTATAATCCCCTTCGAAATACAGAATTTTTAAAAGTTCGCCAATTTTAACTAGTAGGCTTTGGACCCCTTATTGATGATATGCCCTTAATGGAACTCGTAAACATATTTTTCCAGCAAGACGACGCACCGCCTCTGAACGCTGAAGTTATCAGCAAATTTTTGCAGCCAATTTCAAGAATAATTGAATAGCTAACCAAGATCCCAGCCGTTGGCCGTCGAGGCCGCCTGACTTAGTGCCCATGGATCTAATCACATGGATATATTTGCGGAAGAATAAATGTTCCTTATTTTTCGGTATAATTTAGACAAGAATTAGAAATACTTAGCAGTTATGAGAATGTGTCTTTCACCCCAACTGAGTTAATGAATTCCGCGAGAAATGTTCAAAAACTGACCCGGCTGTCCATAACAGAAGACGGCCGATATATCGAACACCTGTAACAAAATCTCATGTCTTGGTTTGCTATTTATTTTTATTGTTATTAGATATAGTTTATAAGTGTTGATGTTGGTTAAATATATTTTAAATTGTTATAAAATTCTGTATCTCTCATTGCAAATATTATTTTCGTTTTAATTGATGCTCACAGCTAGAATGTTTTTGTATGACAGCCGGTGCCGTTCAAAGGCTACTTATTTAAAGCGGGCGAATTTTTATATACTCTATATCTCGAAGAGAAATCGAGCAAAATATCAAGTGTGTTATATTTTTGGAAAGGTAATTTTAAATTCTTTTCAATAAATTAAAAATATACATGGTGTCCCATATAAAAAATCAAATTTTCTGGTGATAATTCTTAAATTATTAATTTTAAAAAAATTATACTTAAACCATTAAACTCTACGTAAAAAGGTGCTTTGGAAATGTTTTCATAAAAATACAAAATTTTTCATAGCGAAAAAGTTACAGAGATTTGTTAAAAATGCGTATTTTTGAAAAACACCCCGTAACTCCGAAACGGTAACAGATATCGATATGCGGTTTTCACCATCATGTTTTTGACAAAAATTGAGCTCCAGACACCGATATTAGTTTTTGTCTATCTCCTATAGAAAAGGGTGTTTCCATTTAAAAGCGTCGAATTTGACCCACCCTGTACAGTGTGATTTGACAGAGTAAAGTCCATTATCTTATTTGTTTCGAGGTTTACAAAAAAATTAAATATAAAAGTTATAGGGAAGGTTTAGTTATTAGAGAGTATACAGTGTGCTTACAAAAAGTGCGGCGGATATAATATTATTTTTTTAAATGCAACACCCTATTTTTATTTTATTTTTAGATTCTGCTCAAAATTCTATAACTTTTTAATGTTATATATGTATGTATATGTATAATGTAATATATACCAAAAATGAATAGTTTTTGCAATATTTCAATTTGTTTAAAAAAATGTTAGATTTCAGTGTGGTAAAAAATTGTCAGTGAAACCATTGTTTCTGAAGTTAAACTATTAAAATTTGGTAGGAGATAAAGATATACGTAAAGATATTTTAGTTAGATGCTCAAAATATATTTATGAATTTCAACTATTTAAAATTAAAAAATCTCAAATTTTTTAAATGCTCTACTCTATACATTTTACAAAATTCTTCAAACAAAACAAATTCTTCAAAGAACGATCTAATAAAACATATACAAAGAGGTGAAATTATGAAGTCAGGTATTGCAGACCATGTGTGGTCCGAGCGGAAAAACAAAAATTGGTCGGAAACGGTTATCCACAGGGAAACTCATTGGAAAAAACTTAAATTTAAAGAAGACGTTTTTATATCAAACGACAATTAAATTTTTGGCAATCCAAGTTTGGAAATCTCCACCATATGGCAATCAATTGTAAAACGCACCAAGGCGCATGTTCTCAGCGGACAACCCGTTTAACTGCACCCGATTTTTTCATGAGTGAATACCTTGCTCTATTATACCGGGTGCGTCTCAAAAGTGGCACACCCCTATAACTTTTTTAATTTTTTTTATTTGGTATCTATACTAATATATAAAATCCTTAAGAGACTGACTCACTGATTAATCGCGATCCTGTTCAAACCACTCAACGTAAGAAGCTCAATTTTGGCGTACAGGTTGATCCTAGGTGTAGAGTGTTCGATAAGAAGGGATTTTTTGAAATTCCTCTGAAACCACCCCTCAAATATTACAATATTTTTTATTTAAAAAACGGCCAAGTCTGAAAAAAACAAGCATATTTTATTTTGTTTTTTTTTACAAATTTTTAGATTTTTAAAAAATGTATACAGGGTGTTTCGAAAAATCTGGTCATTGATTAATCACGATCCTGCTTAAAGCGCTTGACGTAAAAAGCTGATTTTTGGAAAACGAATTGACTTTAGGGTGTAGAGGTTCGATAAGAAGGGATTTTTGGAAACTCGAATTCTAAAGGGGGAAACCACCCCTCAAATATTAGAATATTTTTTATTTTAAAACAGGTGAGTTTTTCGGAAAAACTCTTAAACACGTATATATTTTATTTTGTTGTTTTACATATTAAAATTCTAAGATTTTTTAAAAATATATACAGGGTGTTTCATAAAATATGACAATTGAGTAATCACGATTCTGCTTAAGCTGCTTGACGTTTAAAGCTGATTTTTGGCAAACGGATTGACTGTGGGGTGTAGAGGTTCGATAAGGAGGGGTTTCTCGAATTTCAAATTCCAAGAGGGTGAAAACGCCCCTCAAATATTACAATATTTGTTATTTAATTTTTTTTATTTTGAACTTTTTAAAAATATCGTATCGGGTGTTCCAAAAAGTTGGGTAATTGATTAACCACGATTCTGCTTAAACTGCTTGACGTAAAAAGCTTATTTTTAGCAAACCGATTTTTCGAAAGTCAAATTCCCACGAGATGAAACTACCCCTCAAATATTAACAAGTTTTCTATATTATAATATAATATCGCCATATATAGGGTTTAAGTGGTAGAATAGCTCTCTAGCTAAACTTCGCCCTATACCGTTTGTTTCAATTATTGTTTCAATTTTTGAGATTAATGAATAAAGACGTTTTAGTATTATTATTATTATATTGTTTTTTCTCATGCTGACATAAATGTGAAACAATTTTATCCAGTTTGTATGTTAATGGAAATTCTTGCTTTGCTTTATCATCACCATTACAAATGATTGATTCGACGCGAACAAAGTCGCAGGTACACGTTAGTGTTAGTATATGACTGCATTTATATAAATATTGTTTTCGGTCACTTCCTGTTCCACCGAAAATGATTACACATTTTGATTTTTAAATGGAAACCTCAGTATTTTTTTACTTTATTCGATAGAAAATGACACTCTGAATAGAATGACATATCACATGTCAACTTTTGGCATTTTCGCATATGGTTTATTTGAAATTGTAACATGCGGTTCATAACAACAATTTGACCCGAAATACCAAATGTGTGGTATCAAAAAAATGCTTTTTCCAAATATGCTAATGAGCCACCCTCATTCGATTTGAAAAAATTGAGATTTGATTAAAAATACGATTTTGCCATCTATTAATTAAATAACTAATATAATAACTTAACTAATTAAGACACTAAAAACATTACAATCAATTCTATTTTTCCTAGGCTGCTTGATCAAAAATCAGTGTTTTTAATAAAAATGTGAAAGTTAAAATACGATGTTTTTTAAGCGAATATGTCGAAAGTTGACATATGATATGTCATTCTATTCAGAATTCATAGTGTCATTTTCTCTCGAATAAAGTAAAAAATACCGAGGGTGTCATTTGAAAATCAACAGTTGTAGTTATTTCCGGTGAAACAGAAAGTGACAATTGATAGCCGTCAGTATGATACATCTGACTGAAACATTGTATAAGTTAAAATAAATAAAGACAATGGAAGTCTGAAATTCTTTTAGTTTACATACTGGGAAGAAAATGTGACTAGCACAGCATTATGTTCCACTTTGGGTTTGTGAACCGCAGGTACTTATTTAAGGCTAAATCAACCTAGTTAGTTACTCTAACTTTTTATTCTTATTAAATAAAAAATCGAACGATGTATTGCCTTTCGCAGGATTCGAACCTATGACCTCCAGATTGCAAGACGACGAATAATTTGATTAAAGTTTAGGAAAATTTATGTTCAACTATTGTTCCAAAATATCTTTGAAACAGAAAATACATATTTCTTAAGAAAATACGTTTAGGGTGTTGTAAACCATCTTATCGCTCCAGATGGTGGTCATAAGATGGTACCCACTTGACCATACCCTACGCTTTGTAAATTTCCTAAAAGGACAGTTCCTACGATTCGCTCACAGGGTGCAGATGCCCCAAAAAATATAATTTTTGTTTTACTCTCTCTATTTTTTATATATATATATATATATATATATATATATATATATCTTATAAACGTCTTTCGGGTCGGTTTATCAAAAACACCGAAAGAGCTAAAATTTAATACTCGATTGAGCTCGAATTAATTTCTATTATCTCTTAATATCTATTTAGATAATAAGTTAAGTGTAAAGTTGTTGTTACCAGTTGAAGTTGTTTGTTTAATAAAAGTTCTAAAATTCATATTAGTGGTCAGTGTAAATTTATTTACGAGAATCCAACCAACCTGAAAATAGACACAATCGAGCTGTTGACAGGTGCCAGTAAACCCAAAAAATACAGTCCACAACAACACTCTCATAAATTGTGTAGCGGCAAGATCACCGCACAACTATGTATCACTGTAAAATTTAGACATCTATGTCTTCTTAGCATAAAATGGAGTATTTGGGATTTCAGTTACAAGGTAAGCATAAATTCGTGTTTGAGTTGTTCTGGTCCCAATATATAATACACTGACGGTTTTAATTTAGCAAGCTGCTCCTCTCAGGGAGGCAATATAATATAAGAAAGACTATTATCACAGAATATCTAGCTACGCAACAGAAAAATACTCGAAATGAAAGAGCTAAAATTGCACAAATAAAATACTAGATGGCGCGATAAAATCATAATCAGAATATAATTGGAAATTTTCAATTTTCGGTTTTGGATCGACGGCACGTCGACGGCTTTGAAGCTCGGCTAAATATGCACAGTTGCCAGATTCAAAAAGACTTTAATTGGTATCCCATTCTTGTTTTGGTGTATAATAATTTCTTTCTATTCTTCGTTTCTTGTCAGATACACTTATATTACTTATTCGTTTGGCTTTTAAAATAGTTTTAAGTTTAAGTATATTATTAGAAAACATATGCTCACAAAATATATTTTTAATGTATGTACACTACTTTATTATGTTAACTAAGAAAATAACTTTAATTACCTTTAAAATTAATAATATACAGGGCGATTGATAGTGATATTTATTAATGCTGAAACGTTAGTAATGAAATATACGTTTAATAATAATTGAAATAATTTTTTAAAATGCAGTATAAAAAATTTTAATTGACTAAAAATACTATATTAACAAATTTCTTCTGTTTGCCACGTTATTTATATAGACTTAGGTAGATTTTAAAAAGTGACACAGGTACAATTAATAATATAATAGTTTGGCAAAAAATTTGCTGTCCCGATATCGTACAATAAATTGAAATTGGTAAAATAAATTAAAATTATTAATTAAACAAATCTTTATAAAGAAACGCAAGTATACCAAATTTTGGCGCAATCGAACTCCAGGAAATGATATCATAACACTATATTATGGTACCACTCGATATGCTTCATAATATTGCAATGTCACCGAAGATACGTAGTATACCAAATTTAAGCACAATCGAACGCCAGGAAATGGTATCGTAATATGGTAGTATAGGTACCACTTTATATGCATCAGAGTACCATCATATTACAATGTCATCGAAGATACATAGTATAGATACCAAGTTTAAGCCAATTATCGAACGCCAGGAAATAGTATCGTAATATGATATTACATTATGGCACCTCTTGATATGCTTTATGGTACCATAATATTGCAATATCATCAAAAATACGCAAGTATAATCAAATATGAGCCCAATCGAACGTCAGGAAGTGGTATCATAATATGGTACTATAGAAGGTACCCCTTTATATGCATTATAGTATCATCATATTAGAGTGTCACCAAACATAGGTAGCATACAAAGTTTAAGCCCAATCGAACGCCAGGAAATGGTATCGTAATATGGTACTACATTATGGTACCGCTTAATATGCTTCAGGGTACCATAATATTGCAATATCATAAAAAATACGCAAGTATAATCAAATATGAGCCCAATCGAACGTCAGGAAGTGGTATCATAATATGGTACTATAGAAGGTACCACTTTATATGCATTATAGTATCATCATATTAGAGTGTCACCAAACATACGTAGCATACAAAGTTTAAGCCCAATCGAACGCCAGGAAATGGTATCGTAATATGGTACTACATTATGGTACCGCTTAATATGCTTCAGGGTACCATAATATTGCAATATCATAAAAAATACGCAAGTATAATCAAATATGAGCCCAATCGAACGTCAGGAAGTGGTATCATAATATGGTATTCTAGAAGGTACCACTTTATATGCATCATAGTACCATCATATTACAATGTCATCGAACACACGTAGTATACAAAGTTTAAGACCAATCCAACGCCAGGAAATGGCATCGTAATATGGTATTACATTATGGTACCTCTTGATGTACTTCATGGTACCATAATATTGCAATGTCATCAAAAATACGCAAGTATAATCAAATATGAGCCCAATCGAACGTCAGGAAGTGGTATCGTAATATGGTACAATATTAAGGTACCACTTTATATGCATCATAGTACCATCATATTACAATGTCAACGGAGATACTTACTATTTACTATACCAAGTATAAGTCCAATCGAACGCCAGGAAATTCAATTACAATCAAATGTCACAAAGTGATTGTAATTCAGCTCGTAAAATTTAACTCCAACTAACATGGCAAGTTAAATACCTAAACGTTTGAAAAAAGAGCTCTGATCTATTTTAATATGTTTAAATGATGTAGCAAATTTGAAGGTAGGCTTTATAAGGAAGTATTACAATATGAATTACACAATGACAACACTGCATAAAATTCTTTTACATTTCGTTTGTAGAAAACTGTTTTCATTTAAATTTATCGCCCTCTATTATGTAGTAGCGAAACTACCGCATCAAAATATCTGAGTTGGAGACAGGCTTTAAAAGCCTGTCTCCATACTGGATCAGATACCTACGATTTTATGCATGTAACGAGGCTTCTGTTGCGTAACTAGATATTCTGTGCTATTATTATCCTTTTATCCATTTTACATAAATTAAAACTTACTCCTCTATTTTGACTTAATCTACAATGATAGTATTAAACGTCATGTTATGATATGACGAAAAACATTATCGGAAATATCAATACGCGTGTCTGGGACAATAAGAACAAAAACAATTCAACATTATTTGAGGATTAGCTAAAGTTTATTTTTCATAATTTTATTATCGAAGATATCTAGATCTGCTCCTATTATTAAGGTTATTATATACATTTGAACGTATTAAAAATATCAACATTTGCCCTAAAATAAGTATTGCATATAATAAAACATAAATAAGTACGAAAAAACGGTCTCAAAACACTTGAATTCGAAGACATTACTATTTGTTTTTTACATTTACTAACCACTCCATATTGAGATGTGATACTCAACACTTTCAAATTTTATACATCATTAAAAAAAACATTGTATTTATCGTCAGCACTTAAACCATTCAAGTATGTCTAAGCACCATCTTTTGAATAGAAATAAGGAATTTTTCTTGTACCAGCTGCCAAAATGGTTCTAAAATTAGGTCTTTTGAAATAATTTAAAGCCCACTACAAAAGAAGATAAATATTAAAAAAATTATATACCTTTGTATGATGCCGTGTTGGTTATAGCTGGACTGATCCCGCTGCGTTTAGTAACTGAGGAAAAGCGATATGTATTTGTTAAAGCAGAGATTACCGATGAGGTGAAAAACGGCAACGAAGAAATACCTATCAAAAATGGCAAGAGGAGTTGGATGTGTGCGAAAAGGGAAGATGGGTTAGAACACAACGTGGAGGATTGGACAAGTATGAAACACGGAGACGTGGACTATTACGTTACACAGTTTCTTTCCGGGCATGGAGTCTTCATGGACTTCTTGTACAGAATAAAGGTAGAATGTAGAATGTTTAGGAGGGGAGTTAATCACCGCGACCTTATAGATCTATTGTGTGTTTCCCTTTCTTGAGTTATAACGAGTTATAACTCATCATACAGTCTCAAGGCTTTAACAAAAGCCAGTATCTGAGTATCCACAGAGGCCAGCTCTCCATCCTCGACATCAGACGTACGAAAGTTCATGGCACGAATAGTCGTCGTCTCGGCGCACCCAGTGATTCAGCCTCAGCTTCAGCCTACTGAGGTGTTCGTTGAGGAGACAGTGTCCTGTTACAAACCCCGTGACAATCTGAAGATTGTTTTTAGTTAAATCAAGAAAACCTTTAATTTTTCTCGATCGTAAGTTCTGAGGAACTTTTTCGAGTGTCTTAGACCGTTGGAGGACACCGATTCCAAGTTACGGATGGAGTTTTCCAAATTCTTCAGTTCCGCTTTCAGTTGGTTCTCGTTTGGAAAACAAAACGGTTCTGGTCCAGTTAGTGGAGTGTTCGCTCCTTTCTTAGCTAGATCATTTGCTTTTTCATTGCCTTCTATCTCTTGGTGAGCACGCACCCAGAGTAGGACCTTATTTTCTTTGCCTAATTTGTTGAGCTTCTCTCGACATTCTTTGACCAACTTCGAATTGATGGTTACTGAGTTGATCGCTTTAAGTGCTGCTTGACTATCGGATAGGATGGCAATTTCCTGTTTTCGATAGTTCCTATCTAAGATAAATTGTACGCATCTTTCGATAGCGTAAATTTCTGCCTGAAGGATACTGGGGTACGTGCCCATTGGTTCGGAGTATTTAGTTTTCTGCCCAAATACTCCTATCCCCGTCCCTGCTTTGGTTTTGGAAGCATACCACGTGATTGTATGGTCTTTTATATGCTGATTAAGCGTTTCTTTCTTCCAATCCTTTTTATTACTCAATACTACAGTGAGGTATTTCTCAAAGTTGTACATTCTTGGTATATCATTCACGAATAAAGGTAAGACCAAATGGCAACTGCATTTACTCCGACGAAATCGATGATGTCTAGCATACGTTGTTCTGTTGTCCAAGATGAAAAAACGAAAGGTTTGCCTTATTGACGGATGTAGAAGTATTAACTTCTGACACCTTGATCATGAAAATGATCAAAATCAGCGAAATCTGGAAAACGGTAGGAGCATTTAAGAAAAAAATAATAATAGAGAAAGGAAAAGAAGAAAAGTCAAGAAATGTGGAAGTATCCTAAAAATAAATAGGATAGTATATAGATAAAAAAAGTCACATAGATGCGATGTAAACCCCAAGAATACCGCGCCGGTAAGAAAGAAATCTAAGGGTGTTAATCCGGTGATCTTGGAAGCCATTCAATTGGTCCCCTTCTGCCAGCCCATGTATCCAGAAATCTCTCGTTTAACCACTGTCAGATCGGAAGAAAATAATGAGGTGGAAACACCGTCCTGCTGGAATGTTAACAAATCTGATAATTTTGATTACAAATAACTCGAGAATCATTACTCGTAAGGATTTCTACCAAGAGACCTTTTTTAAGTAAAAAACGCCAAAAAGTACATACAGTGTGAGAAAAAATAAAAACCGATGTTTTCATTTTCGTCATTTTTTTAAATACAACTTAACTTTAAAAAGGGGGTCAAATTGGATTTAGAATTCTTACATTAACGTCTTCTGACCGTAGCAGGTGAGAAAAGTGGAAAAAGTTAATAAATAAAAAAAAGTCGATTTTTTTCAAAGGGGTATAATCCAGAAAATCGACAATCGAAATCTTTTAAATTAAACATCTTGGAAACTATGCATCTTTGAAACACAGTCTAAATGGGACGAATGTGTATCTCCATTGGTTCTATCCGTAGCTGCTTCCCTGGTCGTTTAGCTACTTACTGTTTCCGAGAGGAAACATCTTATTTTATTTACATCGTTATTTTTTTCTGCTGGTATAATTTAATTTAGCGACCAAATGCCAACATTTTCGAAGCGACTTCCACGCTTAATTTCAATGTTAATACCTTAAAAATTATTTAGAATCATAAAAAAGGCCCGCTAAAAAACTCACAGGATTTAATATCTCGACCGGACTATATTTGGTGCGATAAAACAATAACCAATTTTTAGGCGAGTCCGAGAAAAGGAATCTCAAAGAGAAATACTGACATTTCTGAGAGTTTTGAACAAAAAAAAAAAGAAGTATAATAAATGTTCATGCATAATTGAATTGATAGCTATAAAAAAAATCTTTAAAATCTTTGAGAATAAACGACAGCGTAATACTACATGACTTAAAATGGATGCGGAATCATTCTTCTAGCTTCTAGCTTCGCCAGTCAATTCATTTTCTGTTGAAAATTTCTTTGATTGTCAAGAAGAAATACCTGCTCCAGAAGCCGACAATGTCTGTTCTGTAAACAAAACGTTTTATGTTAATTTTCACTCGAACGAATATCGTATGTATGTGGGAGAAATCGACCAATTTCTCGGCCGTACTTCCTTCTGCGAGACAATTAGATAACTAGCTCTCGGCTTTCTTTTGCGACCGTCCGTTCGCTTCGGTACTTTCTATATTGTTTTCGAGAAAGAGAGACAGATATGTATATTTGCATTTTGTCATAGTCTTTTGCCATTATTATCGGTATTATGTATTTTTTCTTCATTGTTATTATTGACGCGGTATCGCTTACTTGAAATCTAAGAGCGATAGAGACGCCTACTGGATATTCTAATATTCGTCGATGACAAAAAAGAAATTTATGAACAGGAATATTTTGAACCTTATGAAACTTACATATCAGTTGGAGTGAATAACAATCCGCTTCTGTAATTTAGCTTAAATTTGTTCTATTTGTATTGCTACACTGTTATGACTCTTCAGTATATTTTTGAAATGAAACAAAAACTTATATGATTAAAAAAGGGGGGAATATATTCACTAATCCAAGCATTGCAACTCTTTTTATTTATTTCATTTAAGCCATATCTAGCTGCTTTATTGAATTTTATTGAATCCTAAAAGTCCTTATCATTGCAGTTACTCTCTTGTAATCCCCATTTTTTCATTTCTATATGTATATTTCGTATCCATTTCTTCCGGGTTTATTTCTTTAGGTAGGAATCCAGTTCCATACTTTCTTCAGAATCTACTGTGTTCAAAAGAGTAGCTATACACATTATCCTTCATACAGTTAAGGTGCAGTATATTTTCCAATATGTGAACTTTCAGTATATTTTTGAAATGAAACGAAAACTTATAAGATTAAAAAGGGGGAAAATATATTCACTACTCTAAGCATCGCAACTCTTTTTGTTTATTTCATTTAAGCCTTATCTAGCAGCTTTATTGTATCTTATTGAATCCTAAAAGTCCTTATCATTGCAGTTACTCTCTTGTAATCCCCATTTTTCCATTTCTATATGTATATTTCGTATCCATTTCTTCCGGGTTTATTTCTTTAGTAGGTTAGGAATCCAGTTATGTATGTAGTTTTGTTTTACGGCCACAGCTCCAGGACTATCCGGCCGGGTGATAGAATATCTATCCTTAGTTGAGTGGTCGGGAAGCAAACGAGGATTGCGTTAAGCAAGTCTGGGCGGGCCCATTCCTCGTTCGTTTTTTGGGATGGTTAATGACCAATGAATCAGGAAATCGACTGTAAACAGAATGTTATCTATTAGAGATCATTTCTTTATAACTTAATACCAGAATCTTCTAAAAACTTAGCAAAAGCAAACAAAATGGTTGGATGAACATGCATAACTGAAGAAATGTTATGAGGAGCAAAGCCAAAATGTATAGTAAGTGAGTTATACAATACTGAGGATTGTGCCATAAATCTATTGCATTCAAAGAAAATATGATTCAATGTACCAATCTCTCCGCATTCACAAAATTTGTCTTCTTTTACTCCTGTCCTGTGAAGATGTACTGGGACCATACAGTGTCCGCTTCTTGATCTGACAAATTAACTTATTTTTCTCCTTGTAAGCTGTGGGAATTCCTTGAACCAAGGATTTTTGTATGGACATGGCACGAGTTCTGAATACAGTCTTCCCTTGACCCTAGAAACCTCCTTCCATCTATCCTTCCATACATTCCAAAATTTTTCTTTCAACTCCGGGATGAAATCGCTATGCCAGCATTTGAACTGAACACTCTGACCGTTCGTTCTTCCTATATTTGCTAATGAATCAGCTCTGTCGTTACCGTATATACAGGTATGGCTTGGTAACCATACTAGTGAAATGGAATAATCTAATCTTTCCAAATTCATCAACTTTTGCTTAACCAGAAAAGTAATATGTGTATCTTTGAAAGATGGTCGACTGTTTAAAGCCGTAAGAGCACTCTGACTATCACTGATTATGACTGATTATGATAGTGCCTTCATGATAGCTAACATTTCACCTGTGTATATTGAGGCGTGATTAGAGATCATGAAGGTTGATTGCATTTTCAAATCTGCAGAAAACAAACCGATACCCACTCCCTTATTTACCTCCTTTGAGGCATCTGTGTAGATTTTAATTTTATTTCCATAATGTTGTGATATTATTTCATTAAATTTAATTTTATTATTTACGTGTTTCTCAAGTTTCAACTTCACAAACTTTTTTTTGCTAAAGAACAGATCATTCTCCTATGAGAATGATCTGTTGAAAACTTGAAATGATGACTTTGATGAAAAAACTTCTATAAGTGATGAGTATTTTCCACATCAATATCCTGAACTAGGGGAAATATTTGATCAATGGCTTCTATTAGAGGAGGTGTATGATATTTAGACCAAAAATGATAGGTCTGATTATAGGCCCCATATGCCCTTGAAACTTCATTTATTACTGGATTCTCGTATGAAGAAAATGATTTTAATAAGAATTTTGTCCCCAAAAAATTGCGTCTTATGTCCAGAGGGCATTCTGCTGCCTCTGAGAGAATTATATTGGTGGGAGAGCTCCGCATTAAGCCTAAACAAACCCTTAAACCCTGAAATTGAACCCTATCTAGTTTAGCCAACGTGTTCTTTGTACAGTTTAGTAAAATTAAACTCCCGTAGTCCAAGTGAGATCTAACATAGGCCTTGTAAAAGTTTTGCATTGTGAGAGGGTGGCCTCCCCACCATGTTTTGCAGAAAAATTTCATTATGTTAATAGCTTTATTTGCTTTAACACACATTGCTTCTACCTGTGGAATCCATTGAACACCGTTTATCTAAAATAATTCCTAAATATCTAATTTTCTCTACCCAGTTTATTATTTCATCTTGAAGTTTAATTACTGGGAGTTGTACCATTTTATTCCTCCTTTGAATCAATAGGCAAGAAGATTTTTGAGGCTGGAACGCTATGCTGTGCAAATAGGACCAAGTCTGTCCAAACTCCTTAAGTGTATCATTAGTACTTTCCACACATTGTTTCTATGACGTTTTTCCTGCCAACTACGTAGTAGTCAATGTCATCTGCATATTGAATTAAATTTGACCGTCTTTATGGGAGGTTGATCGCTAATTATCATTAAACGATAAATAGTTAAACAGAGTAGGAGCCAAAGGAGAACCCTGAGCCACCCCTTTTCCCACAAATTCTGGGCCTAACAGTCTATATTAATTAGCGTAATAAAAAACTTTCTATTATACGGAATATTATCCCTAATATACAGCATAAGTCCTCTCCAACCCAAAGTTACCAATTTTACCCCCACCAACAAATCTATGTTAACATTATCATATGCTCCTTTCATATCTAAACAGACAATAACTATTTTATTATCTCGCATTGCTGCAGATATTGGGCTGACAAAATAGCTGGGCGTCTGCGACTGCCTTTTCTCCTACGAACCAATATTGGTATCAACTAATAATGCTTCTATTTTCCAGCAACCATGCCACTTGTTTTTTACAGATGTTTCCAATATTTTTCTCACCAAAAGATAAACGGCATTGGACGGAAACTGTACACAATTCAGGATCTTGGCGGTTTGGTTGACCAAATAACTTGTTTTCCATTGCTCCTGACCCAGTCGATCGACTGACTAGAACCTGTTAATAAGATATGAAGAATCCTGTCCTGATGGAGACGGGGAGATTTCTCACATATTAGGAAAACTTCTGATCGGTTCCCGGAGAAGATTCCCTCGACTTTCTTTCCAATGAAGTCATGAATTCCTGAAAAGTTATTGGTTCGCTTTTAATTTTATGAAATTTAATTGAGGAAGATCCACTGGAACAACCGGGGCTGTTAGAAGGTCAAACATTTCTTGGGCAATTGAAACTATTTTAAGGGTTAATTCTTACTGAAAATAGATGACCAAAGAACTTAGTAAAATCATCTTCAGATTTAGCCATAAATGCTTTATTTATCGGAGTAAGAGGATTCAGGCTGCTACAGAATTTTGAGAAATGTCTCTTTTCCCTCAATATTTTGCGACGATACTTAGCATCTCTAATGTTTGCGAATAGTGATAATTTCTTCTTGATTAAATTTTTTTTTGAAAATTTCTAAATAGCTTCACACTTTCATCCTGCCAGCCATCTTTAAAATCATGTGTCTACCCAGGAAGATCCCTTGTATTTCCTTCTTAAAACAGAGGAATAGCCCTTATTAAGCTGCGTTATGATATGCTTTTGTTATGCAGTGCTCATTGATTTAGTTCGATGTTCCGAACAGTAAACAGCATTATCATAAGTATTTACCCCAATTGCTTTTTTGTGTTAAACTTTGTTCTAGTGATAAACTCCGGTTCATTATTGGATAACGAAGTACATAATACGGGAAAGTGATCACTCATTTCAATATAATTATGCATTATGTTAAATGAAAAGGTTCTGAGAAATTTGCTAGTTCCAAATATAAGATCTGGTACACTTTTGTTTTGATTAGGGGGTGTGATTCTAGTTGCCTCTCCGTTGTTCAGAAAATTCAAACCGTGATCCTCCAGAATGTCAGCCACCAAAAAACCATTCCTGTTATTAATTCCCGACCCCCAGATCTTGTTTTGCGCGTTTGGGAAAATCGGGCCCAATGTATTAAGTAGGTTTTTACAACTACGGACAGGCTGCAGATGATTAAAGTGAAACTTTTTTTGGCAACTGACACATCTGGGAGGAATTATAAATTAAAAGAGATGATAAACAAATTGTTCAGTATCAATTAATTAGATCTGAAGATTTTATCGGAAATGTGATTATACAGAAATTAATTAATTATATATATATGCTATGTTAAGTAATTTATATCTATACAGCGCCTGAGTGATCTCTCTCTCTTCGATCCCATTCTCCCTATCCACCAGTCGCTTAATACGGGGCACACAGCATCCCCTACTATTTAAAACTGAATTGCATTTTTGACGCCAAGTTATCATGTTAACCCTATTAATGGTAGGCGCTTGATCCTTAATTATATTTCATCTTGAAGTGTCTCTATAATTATGGGGCTCGACGTGCGCGATGTCTCTATATATATTAAAATTTAATCATATAAACACAAGAGATTTTAGATTTTTATGTGCGGTACGAAAGGATACCTTAATTTTTTTGTGAAAGTTGGTGAAAAGTAATTTTTTGAAAAATAAAAATAAAGTAATTATACGAATACACTAAAAGGAGAAAGATAATATAAATAGTTTTTTTTTTTTTTTTTAAAAAATATGATTTTAAATATAGGATAAAAGAAATAAAATTAAGTGAAATATTTTTTTTTTATTTTTAGTAAGTAATATTAAAAATTATTGAAAAATTTTTTTTTTTATTTTACTTTTTTTTGGGAGGATATTTTTGGTTTCTTTTGCTTTGGAGTACCATCTGTTAAGTTTTGAGTACCCTTACCATCCGCATAAGTCAGTCTTTGATTATTTTTTGTCCCTTATTTTGAGTATTGTCATAAGTGACTTCTTCATAATATATGTTGCTTTCTTGGCTAAAATTGAAGTTGTTTTCTAATTCTGTTGTTTCCATCCCGGAGGAACTGTTCTCGTCTTCATTTACTCTAATAATTGGACTGCTACTAATTCTTGTTAAGTCTGGAAAAAGTATATCTCTATAGCTTGGTTTTTTGTTTTTTGATATTGGTTGGTGGAGAATGAGGTCTACTTTTTTTTAGTGGAAATGTACTCATGTTTTTTTTATATACCTTGGGGTAGAAGTATCCAGTGCTGGGAAGTGCTGACTGTTAAGATTTGATTTGCCAAGTTGTCGGGGGAACAGCTTGTTGGCTTCGTAGAATGAGATATTATGTTTTGCCATTGCTTCGTTGATGTTCTTCTGTCTGCTAAATTCTTCGCACAATGGACTGGTTGGTGCATATTTTCCCTTGCAATTGATGCAAAGAATTTCTCCCTCTTTGTTACACTGAGTCCCTTCATTGTGAGTTTCTCCGTAGGCTTGACATCTTGGGCTACTCCTACACTGATTGTCACGATGTCCAAACCTATAGCAATTTTTGCATAATATAACAGGATTCTTATATGGTGAGACATTGTTCATTGTATTATATAAAGCAAACTCTAACGGAATAGCATTACCTTTAAACGTAATAACAAAACCATTGGTTTTGACTTTGCTAGCATATCCTCCAGTATATATTCTTTTGTAAATTCTCCTAGCATTCAGAACTCTTAGTTGTTGGTTACCCCTGATTCCAATTCCATAATTTACGATATCTTCTTCCTCAATTTCATCCCCCATATTCCAAACAATGCCTCTACAGGTCGTCATTCTTAATGGAATTTGAACATTCCAATTTTTTTGTATTAAATTGTCAATTTCTAAGAATTTATTTGCATTTTCTGGGAAGTTAAAGTAGACCCCCATTCTGTTCCTACCCTTACTTTCAATTTCCTGGATTCCATCCACCTTATTTTCAAATAATATCTTGCCTACGTTCATTGCTGGTTATTTCATATTTATTTGTATAGTTGTAAATTTTTCTGATATTAAAAAAGCATTGTGAGATTTGGGCTTGTACTTCAATATTGTCGAATTCGTAATTTATATAATTCTGATTCCAATTTTTGAAGTTCTTCATTGGTGGGTTTTCTATCAGATAAATTTCTTTTAATGCTTTCGCACAAGTCGCCACTAGTGATTGATAACAGATCGGCTAATCTTACAGAGGATTGCAACACGGGAGAAGATGGTGCAAAAGGAGAGCCCGAGGGCTCTCCTTCAGGGTCTAACATGCAGATGAAAAAGCTCTACCACGTGCTAATAGGTTATGAAAATTTTTGTGTATTAATTCTTTGGGGACATAGTTTGGAATGAACTCACCAAAATGCGGTCCTGAAACTCGTCCAGAAAATGATGATTCTAATCGAATACCTCTCAGAATACGAAGGAAATTCGACCACTCAACCTTTCTCTCCGATCGGCGTCCCAGCAGGAATCCAGTTCCATACTTTCTTCAGAATCTACTGTGTTCAAAAGAGTAGCATTATCCTTCATACAGTTAAGGTGCAGTATCTTTTCCAATATAATATTTATATTCTCTGTTTAAATAAGTTTCTGACTCATGTTTTATCCATAACCACCACTTCTTTATAATATCTATATTCTTGTGCTCTCAATACTTTGATTCACTTTATTCATTTCTTACATTAATAATTACATTAATGGATTAATTATATTATCAATCACTTTTGATTAGTACATTTTTTATTACTCCTAGACATATATGCAATCTGTCCAATAAAAGAAAAGTACAATGAGCGTCTGTTTTGATTTGATTAAAAATATCGTAACACGTATAAACAGTCGAGCTGGGATCCCCAATAAAATTGTAAATATAATAAAGGCACTCTATTGTGAGGTTCAATGTTCATTTGTATTGACATAGTGTCAACGGTTTGAATTCATCAACATTCGGAATGGGGTAAGACAGGATGCACCCTGTCTCCATTTTATTATCCTCTTAGATAATATTCTAAGGAGAACAATTCTCAAGAATCATCGTGGAATATGGTGAACGCCCTTTAGCACATTGGCATAAAACATCACCCTTTAGAACTTCGTCTGTCATGTTAAGAAATGGAAGTAAATAATAAAGCGCCTCTCGTGTTTGTTCGCATACTAAAATTTTCAATTAATGCCTGTTTATATTTTTAATATTTTTTTTAAATTTACATTTTTTTAATTGTAAGTAATATATTACATTTAAATGGAATATATTACATAACAATTATGTCAATTACAGGATACCAAGCTTGTTTTCAAACATTTTTTAAATAAAACGAATTATAAAATTTCAATATATTATATTATGTATATTTGTCGTAGGTATGAAAAAAGTAAAATATACAATGGACAAACGCTTACTTACATTGCAATAAAACTTATACTTTTAGTTTTGCAATCCAAATGCAATATTTCTATTTCACAAATAAAAATATCCGACAACACTAAAATCACTGAAACTTCCGCGGCTGACAACGAAAACTGAAAAATATAACGGCACTTTTTGTTTTGGACATGCATATCAACATTACTCGGTACCATTATGTTTTTGTTTTTGAAATAATATAAAATATCTAATTATAACTTATAAATTTTAATATTTTAACATGATTTAATTATTTCTGACAATAACTAAAATTTTTGTGGAAAAGATGACATTTTAACGGCAACTGACATATATGGCATAATATTTGAATTTTAAATATGTATGTAATATAATTTAAATTAATATAATGCAACTTTATACT
The DNA here is from genome assembly GCF_002938485.1 of Sitophilus oryzae. Lineage (NCBI taxonomy): Eukaryota > Metazoa > Arthropoda > Insecta > Coleoptera > Curculionidae > Sitophilus > Sitophilus oryzae. The sequence goes on along the minus strand of NW_022145805.1, from coordinate 351,973 downwards.
AAGAAAAAATCGTAACGTCTGTCACCTGCAACAATGACTATTTATTGTCAGTTGGACTTTTCAAAAATTGGGAAAATAGACCATGCGAGATGTGCACATTGGAGGTCCTTGGCTATACAGGAGGACATCTGTCATCATCTGTCAAATGATATCTATTTCTTACAGTTACGGGGATATGGCATCAAAACTACGCTACTTATTAAATGAAGCTAGTATTGCAGTTCTTAAGATCAATATTAGAAAATCTAAATCGATGAGACTCTGTACCAATAATGTCTCTCCCTTTATCATTGGAACCTCTAGGAGGTTAATAATTCTACTTAATTGGGTAGTATAACCTCAATCAACAGAAACACAGAGCAAAATATCACATATAAACAGAGTAAGAAAGGCCAGGATAACATTTGGAATGCTCAACAATATTTGGAGATCTAGACAGTACTCCCAACATAGCAAACTTAAAATTTTCAAATCAAATTAACCAACCAGAGGCAGGTGTATAATGAAATCAAACTAAGGAAATGGAAGTGGATTGGTCACACATTAAGGCAAAGCGGCAACAACATCGCTGGCAGAGCTTTTGAGTGTAACCCACAAGGCAGTAGAAGAACTGATCGTCCAAGACACACGTGGCAAAGAACAACAAAAAGAAGATCGAAACACTAAACCGATCATGGCGAGATGTTAAATCCATTTCAAACCGAACCATTGGAGAGAATTGAAGCCCAGTCTTTATACTCCACGTAAGAGTAAAGAACAAAAAGAATGAATACTTAGAGTCACGATGAGCTTAGTCCAGTTAGTAATCTTCTTAAAGGAATTATATATCTAAATACTAGATCTTAATTCAATTGAAACCTTAAACTTATGTACTGGCTTCAATGAGTTAGTTAATCTGATCAGATAGCTATTTTACACAGTTAATATTTTAGTCGTTGATCATTGTGATTACAAAAATGTTTTTAGTACTTCGAATAACATAGCGATAGAAACCATACGGAATGATAAATAAACCGTATGATATAAAAAGCAGTGTGAAAGACAGCTAGGGAATGAAAGTCGATAATTTTGGCGAGGTCAATCTCAAGACGTCATTTACTAAAATTTGACATAACACTTCACATCAAAAATTAACACTAATTATAGAAAGATTAAAAAAGGATAGAACGTTTCCAGACACACAAATCTATTTCCAAAATTAGTTTTTCTCTAATTTTAAACTATACCATTGATTTTTGTTCAATCTAAAAATATTTTAAAACTTCCTTTAAATAAAGTAAGCGCCGTTAAAAAAATAAATAGTACGGGCCAAGTAAATGAGGGCTTGACCTCGTCAAAATTATCATTGTTTGTCATTCCCAGCCGTCTTTGACGCCGTTTTTTTTTCTATCGTTTGGTACAATAAAATATACTAAAGAAACGTTAAACTTCGTTCATATTTATCAAAACGTATGGGAAACTAAACTTTTATATTCTGTATTATATCGAGTTTAAAAACAAAACAAAAAATAAAAATTCACAGACCTAATTTGATTTAAATATATCCTACCAACATTGAACAGAAATTTATATTACATGTACTTATATCAAACACCACGTGAGTGTGACAATTTTTTCATTACGGAGATTTCCTTGACCTTTAAATGTTCGATTTAAAGAAAACAAAGGTTACTTATTTTTTTATCTAAGGTTACCTAATACTAATATCTATAGCTCGTTTTTTTTTTCGTTTTTTTTTGTTCGATCAGGGACATAAAATATAATGGAATAATTAAAAAACTATAATGAGGGGATCATAACTGATCCAATTATTAGTTAAATACTTGCACGTGTAATGTGTGGTTATAATCCTTTAACAATTTGTAATTTTAAAGTCAAATACCCACGGTAAATATGCATTATCAGAACACGCTTATTATCTCCCCTGGTAGTATCTCTCTTTTTGTTCTTTAGAGTTAACACATTTTTTGGGGCAAATAATAGTAAATTAAAAATAGAAGATACATACCTACGTGCGTTAATCGATTTAGCAGCATTAATTATTAGAAGATTTTTGACAAATCTAATTTAATTGCAATATTCAAATTAATTCTTTTGCCTTTTGTATAGTATTTCTCTCTGTCTCTCTTTCTCTCTCGTACTTCGATTATTATACCTAATAAAGAGATAGTTAATAATATATGTTTTTTAAAAATATACATTTTTTAAAAACAATGTATTTTTTTTATAATATACAAGGTGGACCGAACTGTATTCCGGAAACTTCGGCAGCACATTCTGCAGATATAAATAAGTGAGAAAGTTATGCTTAGTTTCGGAGATACAGGTTGTAGAAGTTTAATTTTTATTTCTATTGTTTCCAAATAGTTTCTGTAAGTAATTAAGTAACGTCAATATTTGGATGAAAATTGGTGTCTTGGGGTTTTTTGATATGGGAAATTTGATTTTGATGTCATTATGACTCCTACTTGTAGAGGGCTACATATTTTTATCCGTACCTGTATAAAACTACTGAGTAAAAAAATATACATTTACGGCGTTGTGTACGTAAAAAAAGGTCACTTGGTAAAAATCGCTACGAGTAATGGTTCTCGAGATATTTGGAATCGAAAATATCAATACCTGTCATCAATGACATAAATTAAACATGTTGACTAAATAGTTATTAAGTAAATTTAAAAATTATTAGACATTCCAATAACAGAACAGGAAATAAAGGACTCCATAAAACAGCTTAAAAACAACAAATCACCTGGCTGTGACGCGATTCCGGCGGAAATCTATAAGTGTGCAAGTAAAGAACTTATTGGTCATCTTAAGGCTCTCTTTGATGTCATATGGGAAAGCGGAGAGGTACCTCAGGACTTTTGCAACGCGAATATAGTGAATATATTTAAGAACAAAGGAAGTGCATCAGACTGCGGAAACTACCGAGGAATTTCACTACTGGCTATCGGAGGAAAAATTCTTGCAAAAATTATGTCAAACCGCCTGCACCCACATATAGAAAAAATCCTCCCAGAATCGCAAACGGGTTTTCGCACCAACCGCGGTACCGTCGATTCCATATTCTCCATCCGGCAACTACAGGAAAAAGTAAAAGAGCAGCAGTCTAAACTTAATGTTGCATTCATCGATCTAACAAAAGCCTTCGACTCTGTGAACAGAGATGCACTTTGGGCCATTATGAAAAAGTTCGGAGTACCCATCAAATTTCTTACAGTGTGTAAAAGCCTCCATAACAGCAACAAATCAAGAGTGTCATATCATGGATCACTGAGCGATCCCTTCCTAACAAACACAGGCGTTAGGCAGGTATGTGTCTTAGCGCCTCTCCTATTCAATATATTCATGGCAGCGCTCTCCATTATAGTGGACAGCAAACTGCAGGAGAGAGGTTTGGGCATTAGATACAGATACGACGGCGGTCTGTTCAACATAAAAAAACTCAGGGCAAAAACACGTACAAAATTCATCACAGAACTTCAATACGCTGATGACTGTGCTCTAGTTGCTAATACGTTACAGCAATTGCAAGAAATGTTGAACACATATACATGGGCATACGAGGCCTTGGGACTTAAGCTGAATATCGATAAAACTAAAATCATGTGCACTCCCCCGGAAGATCACAACAATGCTATAAAAATCGGAGATGAACTGTTGGAATATGTAGCGGAATTCAATTACCTCGGCAGTTTGATTTCGGAAAGGGCCAATATCGACTCTGAAATTCAGAACAGGATTAGCAGCGCCTCAAGAGCATTCTGGAAATTAAAAGACAGGGTTTTCTACAATCATGACTTGAGCACAAAAACGAAACTTGCGGTATACCGAGCGATAATAATTCCCACCATGTTATATGGAAGCGAAACTTGGGTGCCGTACCGCCGACACATAAACGCATTAAACAAGTTGCAAAAGAGACATCTTAGACAACTCTTAAGAATAAAATGGTTCCATCACGTCTGAAACGTATCGATCCTTGAAAGGGCTAACTGCGAGAGTATTGAAGTCATGATTACAAAGTCCCGCTTAAGATGGGCTGGTCACGTATGCAGAATGCAAGAAAACCGCATACCAAAATCTCTGCTTTACGGTGAGCTTGTTGACGGTAAGAGGAAGTCGGGTGGACAACTCAAAAGGTTCAAGGATATTTTCCACGAAAACTTAAAGGGAATTAACAAGCAGAATGAGTGGGAAGAGGCAGCTCACGATAGAACGGAATGGAGAAAAATTGTAAAGTCAGTTAAGAGCGACAACCAAAAAGTAAAGAGGCAACAAAGCGATGAGATTTGTGAATGTCTGGAGTGCGGTAGACAGATAACATCACGTATCGGGCTTTTCAGTCACAGAAAAGCTCTTGAAAGAAAACGCCTTGCGTGACCATCTTCTGATGCGTGTCAAATACTCGTCAGCGAGTAATGGCGGTATGGTATGTATTAAGTAAATGATCATAACTGAACGTTTAGTAGTAAATAGTTATTAGACTGAAATCATAAATTTCAAATGTTTTTGTGCCAAAAGTTCAACAGAAACTGTTTTATCATTATTTTTTCGGAGAAAAATTTATGATTGATTTAAAACAATAAAAATTTCCGAAATTTATTATTTCATTAAGTAACTATCTACTCAACGTGTTTATTTTTTGTCAATAATAACATGTATTGACTATTTACAATCTAAATATCTTGAAAACGGTTATTCATAGCGATTTTTACCAAGAGACATTTTTTACGTAAAAACTCACGGAAATGTATATTTTTTCACTAAGTAGTTTTATACAGGTCCCCTACAAACAGGAGTCATATTGACATCAAAATCAAATTTCTCATGTCAAAAATCTGTGTGTGTGCCAGACACCAATTTTCATCTAAATATTGACATTACTTCAGAAATTATTTGGACTTTTAATTATTTAGGAAAAATCGTAATAAAAATGAAACTTCTACACCCTGTGTCTCCGAAACTAAGCATTTTAAAACATACATTTATACGAACTTTTTTATTTATTTTTATCTGCAGAATATGCTGCCGAAATTTCCGGAATACAGTTCGGACCACTCTGTATAAAAACACATAAGTTCGATAAGTATATGATTAGAATTTCTTCGATTGCTTTTCTGATATTTAAAATGAAAAATCTCTTCCAAAATTTAAATTGAACTAATTTAGCCATTTATTTGATGAAAATTCAAAAACTACCTTTAAATGTTCATGATTTCTTTCTGCATCAAGTTCGCTCGGCTACTGTGAGAAGTCTAGTTATAGTCTATAAAATGAATAACTTTGAATTTTGACCGTTATTTTTTACCAACATGGCAAATATAAAATCCTTCTATCAAAAAATTTACTGATATTCTTTAAATTGAGTGCCTAAACGAATCAGATAGGTAACTCTTTTTACTTTCGTGAAATAGAAAAGGAAAATAATAAAACAAGTGACAGTTCTTCCTCTTTTTGCAAAAATCAACACGAAATGTTATAATTGTCAAAAGTAAAATGTCATCAGCTTTTGACATTTCTAAATATCAGACCAATGCCGTGTCTAATAGAACAGCCTCGGACCGAGATTTATGACGTCACGCTAGTTAGATACTACGGATTAATAAATATGTTGTAGAATATATGGAAAATATAATTATTCCTCGTATGTTTGGTTTGCATTTTAAAAATGATATAGTTTACATGAAATATACATAATATACAGTTAATAAATACAATATATATATACCTATTTATAGTAATAAATACTTTGGTAAATAAACTATGAACCATACAAATGCAGCAAATATTTTACAATATACAAATAATGAATAGGTACATAAGATAATGGGTAAAATGTAAAATATATTTTAAATTTTGGGGTTTGAAAATCGATAATTTAACAAAAAACATTCAATATCTACTAACAGTGATTTGGCTAACATTATAGCCTTCATCAGTGTTGTGTCATATGAAAAAAATAGTGTCGAATATAATCCAAAAGATTACATATAAAATATTCACACCACATACCACATAATGTTTACTGCAATTAATAAACTAATATAAACTTGTCAAAAGATCACCACATATTTTTTAAAATTATTATTCTTAACACTAAAACTATCTACATATTGACTATGGAGTACGATTTCAGTCATAGTCAATGTAGATAGTTTTAGTGTTAAGAATAATAATTTTAAAAAATATGTGGTCATCTTTTGACAAGTTTATATTAGTTTATTAATTGCAGTAAACATTATGTGGTGTTAGGTTAGGTTGTGAATATTTTATATGTAGTTTTTTGGATTATATTCGACACTATTTTTTTCAATATATTTATTAATCCGTAATACCTAACTAGCGTGACGTCATAAATCTCGCTCCGATGCTGTTCTATTAGAGACGACATTGCGTCAGCATGGTCAAAAGTTGCTAACCTAATAAAATTAACACTAGAAAAGCCCGCGGGAACTGTCAAATTCAAAGTTATTCGTTTCACAGACTATACGAAATGTTCAAATATTACGGAAGTTGGAGAAGCTACGATTTATAGAGTTCTGAAAGAGAGAAAAAGTGGAACCGTTTGTGAGACCAAAACATCTACGGGAAGAAGCCATTGGTTGTTGATGACTGTTCTAGAAGCATAATAAGAAGACATGTGAACGCCTTTTACTTAAACAAAGAAATATCAACTCTCGATAAAATTCAAAAAAATTTAAATGGAAACGAAAATTTACCGGTCATGGCAGAAAAAATCTTTGGACAACTTTAAAGTAGATGAACTCGTGGAACAAGTACAACCGGAAGTCTGTACTCATTGACAGAGAAGTAATAATAATAGTACTCATTGACAGACATAACTTTTTGGAGAAGGGAATATCTAAGCGACATTCATAAATATCGCAGGGAAGAAAAATCTATTTTCTACCTAGACGAAACATGGCTTAACGAAGGACATTCTACTAAGAAAATCTGGCAAGACAATAGCATTGGCAGTTTTCGTGAAGCATTTTTAGGATTATCAGCTGGTTTGAAAATCGCAAAGGATGCAGGCTAATTTTATAAAGTATACTGAGGGAGATAATGGATTCGTACAGAATGGACTACTGCAATTTGAATCTAAATCGACTAAGGATTATCATTAATAAATGACGGCTGATGGTTTTGAAGATTACTTTTTCGAAATGAAAACATTACTTCCAGAAAACTCTGTCATTGTTATAGAAAATGCCAGTTAACATTCGAGATTAGTAGAAGGGGAACCTATAATGTCCCCTTATAGGTTGGTTGTTTCAAAAGAATATTTCTAGAGGATTTAAGTATGTAAAATCCATAATGTTTTGCCTCATAGTCATAAATTTGAACCAAATAAATAGAACAGCTAAGATCTAATCAGATTATTAGAATTTGGCAAAACGCTTTGATTAGATTGGTTCATGCAAAAGAAAATTTAGTTAAATTAAAATTAAAGGTTAGTATGATATAGATTTGGCAGAACTGGAACCTAGATGTAGGTCCATGAAGTTTGATGTAACTTCGGCTCAGACTTATTTAATTACTGAATCTACCTATCTCTATAACATAATACCTACTTTACATTAATTGATTTGCGTAAATTCATACAGTGATAAAAAATACTTTTGAGTATCACTTTTTACAAGAGAGAAATTACGCACTTGCACTAAATATTGATTTGTTGTTAGTGTTTGAAATCAGGGAACTACCCCTAATGTAATGAAAACTAAAATGCGAAGCAAATGTAAATATTCTTAACCCAAAAAAACTTTTGGGGATCTTTGACCTATTTTACATATAGGTTCTAAGATAAGGGTAAGCTGGCAATCACCACCCTGACTATATGGCCAGTCCGACCCTGTCGTTAACCATAAGCAAAACTGAGCAAAAATTTATTTAGGTATGTCTAATACAATTTTAAAATCGCAATAGGGAAATACCATAAATACCTCTAGCCCAATCTAGTAAATTTACGAACAGTTATTTTTAATTCTAGAAAATTTCCAGTAGTGAATACAAAAAACCGGATATTTTACTTAAAGTAATCCTCATGATTGGCCATATAAAAGAAAGGTTTGTTTCGGTATAAAACAAATAGAGGGATTAAGCAAAAAGTAGATAATTTTTAAAATTCAGAAGGTACATGACTTGTGAAACGTAAGTTCTGCTGAGATAAAAAGGAACATTAAGATAAGAATTTTTTAAATAGGGATGTAATATAATGATAATCATTTTCGATATTTATTGTTTTGTATTGATATTTGTATATATATTTCAAAAACCAATTTATTATTAATATTAAAAAAATAAAAAATAGATCGAGAATTTCTTAACCATCTAAGATTCGCTGATGACATAGTCCTAGTAGCCAATAGTCCTGAAGAACTACAAACACAAATTAACGAATTAAATACAGCCGCCAGCAATAAAGTCGGTCTCAAAATTAATTTAGCAAAAACTAAAGTAATGTAAAATGAACATAAAAGAATGAATGAAAGAAAAGACATTCTAGTAAATAACACTACACTGGAAGTAGTAGAAGAATTTTGGGGCAACTTATATAGAGCTCCGGAGCTCTACTACCAGAAATTAACGGAAGAATTAAGTTAGCGTGGAGTACTTAAGAAAGAAACTCAATCATATTCAAATCTAGAATGCCACCTTATCTAAAGAAGAAAACATTCGACCAATGTGTACTATAATACCAGTCATGACCTATACATCTGGACACTTAAAACAGACCTTGTAAGGAAACTGCAGATCGCACAATGCTCAATGGAACGAAGGATGCTGGGAATAACCAAGAATGCCTGTAAAATAATAGGGTGGATACGACAAAAGACCCAGGTAATAGAAGAATCAAATCCCTCAAGTGGCAATGGGCTGGACACTTGGCAAGAAGGACAAACAACAGATGGACCACAAAAATTACAGCATGATATCCACAAAGAATCAGGAGACCTAGAGGAAGACCAAACTTGAAATGGGACCATGATATAAGGAAATTAGCAGGAATTACTTGGGTCCGTATAGCCAACAATAGACAACAATGGGCCCAAATACAAAGAAAGTGTCTAAATACGTGAGGGAGGCTGCACCATAATTGGAAATGGTTGAATAAGTTAAAAATGATGATGATTATTGATAGTTGTAAAATCTTTAGTAACCTAATAACGTACAGGGTGTAAATGTATAACATTTACTAGATAGGGTGTAATGTTATGTGTCATTATTCCTAGGTCATTTATAACTGAAAATATTGTCAGGAGCCTAATGAGCTTTTTCACGAATGTAGTGTGCAGTTTCAATGGAATTCCTAATAATTAATTTTATTTGGCTGCTTTCCGACAAAAGCGGCACAACCAATTGATTTAGGTTTTGGTTAGAAACAACCAACTATAGTTTAGAAAAACCCAAAATTTTGTGATTTAGTGTTTTTCTAAACCATAGTAAGCAATAAAAAAAACCTTTTTACGAGCAAAACCGTTCCAATTTAATATCAAATAATTCACCGCTAATTCATCCGGATCAACCGTCACTTTTTGATTACTGTAAAATTATTAACGTGGAAGACTGTAACAGTTTAGTTATGTCATGGTTGCTTCGTAGTATTTGTGCACGTTGGATCATATTTTTTTGAAAGGAAGTCCTAATTTAAAAACTGCAAGTTTCGTAATATATTTGAGGTTTACGTTTAAGTCTAAATCTCCCACCTATATTTACTATAATAAATTAAACTAAAATACTAGTTTTTTGCCCTTAATTTGCATAGAGAGCCATGCCAAAGTTTGAAAATTATTACATTTTGTCATACCCACCGTGATGTCCTAATAAGTCTAAGATATTAAAAATATGGGTAGAATGTAGAATGTTTAGGAGGGCAGTTAATCACCGCGACTTTACAGATCTATTGTGTGTTCCCCTTTCTTTAGTTATAAGTCATCATACAGTCTCAGGGTCTCAGGCTCTCAGGTTTAAGTCACAGAGGCCAGCTCTCCATCCTCGACTGGAGAGAGCCCTATATACGGTAAACGACTTTTTTATATTGATGTATAATTATGAACGATTTTGAATTTTGGTCATCTCACACACTGGTCAAAAGTCAAGTATTTAATATTTTAAAACTCTAAAATTATATCTATTTACTGCGTACTGTTCAGCAACTGTCCATGTATATTCTTTTTGTTATTTTAATGACTTAAATTTATTTGAATTTTATTATTTGTATTGTGTATTTTTTGTTGTTTGTATATTTTTTTTGCTTTTGTTTGTTTTGTGAGTGCTTTGTCGATGAAGCCGTTTTGACTTTTTGTACAATAAAGCGTTGTTTGTTTGTTATTTGTTTGACATCAGCCGTACCAAAGTTCATGGCGCGAACGATCGTCGTCTCGGTGCACTCAGAGATAAGGTATTCTGGTGTTTCCCCATTTTCCCCAGAGAATCTGCATTCGCCGTTGTTTCTCAGCTTCAGCCTACTGAGGTGTTCGTTGAGGAGACAGTGTTCTGTTAGAAAGCCCCTGACAATTGGAAGACTGTTTTTAGAGGTCGGGTAGAGATATATTATAACATATACAAAAAAAGAACGTTATTGAATTTTACGCAGAATCTAAATATTATAGTTGAGCCTTGGAACCTGTTATGTTACAGAGCAAAATAAAACACTAAATCACCACAATACACCAAAACACTTTTACTTTTACACTGGACGCATGTTTCGCTAACCATGTTAGCATCATCAGCAGATGATGATTTTTTACTTTACTGGATAGAAAATAACATTCTGAATAGAATGACATATCAAATGTCAACTTTTGACATTTTCGCATATGGTTTATTTGACATTGTAACTTGCGGTTCGTAACGAAAATTTGACTCGAAATACCAAGTGTGTGGTATCAAATTATTCGTAAAAAGATGTTTTTTCTAAATATGCTAATGAGCCACCCTCGTTCCATTTGAACAAATTGAGATATGATTAAAAATACGATTTGAGCATTTTCTAACTGGCCAGGACAAGACACTAAAAACATTAGACGATTAAATCTATTTTTACAAGACTTCTTGTTTACGAGTTAGTGTTTTTAACATAGCTCTAGATTGAATTTTAAAATACGATTTTTTATTAAGCGAGAATGTCAAAAGTTGACATATGATATGTCAACTTCAGTCTATCTAAAACTGCTATCTAAACATAAAATAAAAAATTGGTCTTTTAAAAAAACTTTCCTAAACAGGGTGAGTCTTAAATAAATCCAAATATTTTAAGGGCTGGTAGATCTCGATAAAAGAAACATATTTTTTCTGTATCGTTTTTCAAATAAGTCTAAAATAACCGAGTTTTTCAAGTTTGAAAATTAACTAAAAATTGATCTACATATTTTTAAAAAATTTTGAGAGCCACCTGATTTTTTCTGTATTTGCATCCCTTTTAGTGCCGTAACCGTAAAGTAAAGCCGTAACCATGGTAATATCAGAAATTAAGAAATTGTACCTTGAGAAAATATGGGGTGAACAGGCAAAAAGTTTTCTAAAATATACAGGAAAATTTAAAAGAAAATGCACAATTTTCAACATCTTTTCTTGCAAAAAAACGTCATAAACGTGTCCCTGGGGTCGAAATATACCACCCCTAAAAATATTTGCACTTATTTAACACTCACCCTGTATGTTTCTGAACGAACGAACCCTATCGCGTGCCGTATCAAATAAGAAAGAAGAATAATTATTAACCATTTTTTACCAAATGTAAAACAAAAAAAAATCAAGCCCGAAAATGTGTACGAAAATGAATTGCTTAAGGGTTCGAATCAGAAATTTCGGATATTTTGCCGCAGCCATATGTAAATTTATTCCAGACGTAGAATGTATTTAAGTGTGCGTTCTTAAATATTTTTGACATGATAATTGAGATTCATTAGCATTATTCGCATTGCTGCCGAATGTAATTTTAATAGTTTTAAACCCTTTATATGTTGAATAATTTATCTAAGTAATATTCTCTGAAAAGGTAGGCTTGCTTTTTAAAGGTCCATCCAATTTACTATTTATTTTGACCAGAAAAAATAGTAAAAGTAATTGAATTTTATTATTTTCGTAATTTTTTTTCAGTTAATGTTTATTCTTTTTTCGCAAATAATACACTCACTGCACCGGCACGAAAAACGAGCACCTTAAAATTTTCATATATTTTTATGTTATAAAAAATGTCTATACATATGTGGCTGATTCATCTCTCCAAAAAATCCTCTATGGGTATTTCGCCACTGCAAGAAAATCTACAAAATAAAATAGTTATTTTTTGTAACAACTTCTGCGTTAATCCCAAACGGAAACTACTTGTCAGAAGTTTTACAGCATAGAGAAATATAAAATAAAAGAGTTGTCATTTCCATAGTCAAAAGTAGGCAACACGTTTAACGAGGTTCGATTGTAGCGCACCCTTGAGCCCTATAACTGAACTAATCGAAATATGACAGACGCAATCGGTAAAATAGATATCTGCATTGCCTACCACAAAAAAGGCGGGCAGTTTAAATGTGAATATAAAATTTTATGTATTTTTAAAAACATTACGAAATTAAAACTGCAAAAAATATAATGACAATTTATTTTTAAAAACGGAATATTTGAGAAGTGTAACGTTTTTAGTTCGTTACATGTCTTTTTTATATATAATATATGATGTCTGGCCTATCATCACCGGATTCCCTCTCGTTCAGGCCGGATAGTTTATTTGACGCGTAATTTTTACGTTCCCTAGTCGCCAACCCTGTTATCGTTCGATACAACCCTGTTATCGCTCTGAGGAGGCGCTGTCAACATCGCTTCTGTCAACTCTCTACGTGCTTAACCTCACTTTGTTTTGACGCTCTGTTGTATCCCAACTTTTAGAAATGGTAATTATTTAAATCTTGCTGTATAATTTGAATCAGCTGCTATTTCGAGGCTACAGGTAAAGATTACTGTTAACTTATTACCTTTTATAGATTCGATATTATTATTGAATATTTTTAGGGTAGAGTTACGGATGTCCCAACTTGTATTTGTATTTTGCTGGCACGTTGGCGTCCCTTTTCTTTTGTCCTCCAGAATGTCACATGGAAGAAAGGACAGGTTGTTTATTATTTATTGGGCCCTCGGAAGTATTTCGAGGTAGGTTTATTTTGTTTATTAGACCTTGTTTGGTTTTAAACAAGAGTTTCATATTTTAGGGTCCAAGGTACGGACTGTGTCCAAGCTACGGACTGTGTCCAAGGTACGGGTAGTGTCTTATGTACGGACATTATCTTATGTACGGATGTCCTGTGGACGAGTGTCCCCAGTAAGAACGATTTTTTCTTACATATAAGTGCCACAGCATGGATGTAGCTTGAGTCCCATGCTGCTTCGTTCCCAGCTGTAAGCTAGTTCATGGTGCCCTCATTCTGGCCCCTTTGGTTGTGTTGGATGGCTGAGTACTAGTGCTGTACATCAGATCCGGATCCTTTTTCAATCCGGATCAGATCCGGATCTGATCCGGATTTTTTAAAGTGTACAATCCGGAACCGGATCGATCCGGGTATAAATATTCGGATTTAAGATCCGGATTTAAGACCCCGATTTAAGATCCGGGTTTAAGTCCGGATTTAGGATCTGGATCCAAGATCGTCGTATTCGTATTCACTGTTGCCACTGTTGCCAGTCGTCGTTCCATGCATAACATGCGCATGCCGCATCCGCATACTTGGTTGTATTTTTTTGTTTTGTTTGAAAATTAAATATCTTGTGCTGCAAATTAAACTACTTTTTTATGCCCACACTGATAAAAAAGATAGACTTGAACTAAAGTCGTCATCGTTCTTGAAAAAAAATTAGTGGCAAGAGAATTTATTTTAGCGTAAAAGAAAATATTTTGCCTGAAGAAAAACTCTCTTAACTCAAGAAAACTGGTACTCTTGAAAAATTCGAAAATTGCTCTTGAATCTATTTTCATTCAACCAAGTGCAAGTTACTTTGTTTTAAGATAAAAAGAAAAATACGCTAGGAAGTACTTCATTCAAGAAACATGGTCATTTTTCCAATAGCTAAATATTCTTTTGATGAAAAATAATAACGACAAGAAAAGACGATGACGAAGGACGGTATACAATCAGTCGGCAGTCCGATCAGTCGTACGTCGCATTTCATAGGTCGCACATCATAGTACGTACGCGTTTTGTTGCTTGGAATTTTCCACTTAGAATTTAGCATAATTTGCTTTTTAAACGCATATCGTATAACAAATTAGTAATCGTTATTAACATGCATTTGTCATTTTTTATGGACAAATTTTAGGATATATGGATTCTTTAAAGAAGTTTTTTAAAAAAATGGAAATTAGAGCATTTATTTGCTATATTTGAAGGTAAGAGACATTTACATAATGCACCTGTTTAGATAATGCATGCGTGACTATAGATAGAATAAGAATATAGGTATCAATTTTGTTATGCAAATAATTACATATAAATAAGTCGTCGTATTAAAAAATTCAAAATGTTACCAAAACTTATAATTTTAATAATTTATTTGCTTTACTTTGATTAATCCTGATGTAACATTTTTTTTGTAATTTGTAGAGTGATGAACCACCCCAAAAAATACCAAGGAGTGAAGAAGCAGAAATAACTACTATCGAGAAAAATAATATCACTTTACTTACTACTCTGTAGTAAGTAAATACCAGGAAAACCTAAATTTATCAGAAAATAATATACCTCGTAATATGCCTGTATATGATGTATAGACTTCTCTTAAATCAAAATAAATTTTAGTTGAGTCAATATTATTCGCTATTGGTTTAAGAAAAGTGTCTCTTTAATCAAGAAATGTCCCTTTTCATTCAAGAATTTTTGCATAATTCAAAGAGACTATTGTTCTTGTAGCAAGAACTTCTTTGCATATTCATTTTGGGTCAAGAGTGAAATGCTTTTGACAGATAGATTATTCTATTCTCTAAAGTAATTTTTTAAAGCTTATGAAAAGATAGTTAATGCTTTGGGCAAAGAAACGTCGTTCTTGGCCCTATTGAAAAACGCCAATCTTTTGGGTCAAAGTCATATTCATTTCGACTGAGAGATCCTTTTTTCAGTGCATAATTTATAAATTACCCTCGAAATTACCATAACCGGGGTATGGGATCCGAATTTGAGATTCGGATTTCAGATGCGATTTTAAGATCCGAATCTCAGATCCGAATCTCAGATCCGAATCTCGGATCTAGATCCGAATCGCATATTCAAATCCGGATACGGATAAATCCGGATCCGGATTTTTTTAAAGGATCCCCGATCCGTTTAAAAACTCGGATCCGTACAGCACTACTGAGTACAAAGATGCGAGACCACCTCACGCTGTTACTGTTTAAAGCAAGATTATATAAAGAACAGCTAAGTGTAGATTTAAGTTATAGTTTTACATTTAACATTTAAAACGTTTACAGTCTTAAACAATAACGTACATCTTAAATAATATCGTACAGACTATGTTTAGTGGTTAGTTGTTAAGAACATTCATGTCGATTTAATATTTAATATAAAAATTATTATTAAATATAATTTAGATCTTAGGTTTCATTGCATTACATATTGTAATGGTATTACTTTTATAGATATTATTATCGCACTATTTTAACAGAGGAATAACCAAACATAGATTCTAGAATCTACAGGTTGCAACATCTTCGATTTAGCATCATATGGAATATATCAAATTAATTAAAGTAATGCTATATTTCATATATTCTCTTAAACTTTACATGTCTTGTATTTCATCGTAGTTGTTTTCATTGATATTTAGTACGACTCTTACCACCACTTTCTTTGACATATAACCACTATATATTTATTAGAACTCTACAATGTCATGTACCATCTAAGAACATCATGAATAAATATAGTCATTAGTTTTAAGTAATATACAACTGTGTTTTCTTTCTCTGTACATGCCTGCCGCCCAATATTTATAATTTCGAGTTATTATTGTTAATTAGTTTCTTTCCAGTGAAATACCTTATCCACGACTGCTCTACCAACGAAAAGCTGCCGTTCGCAGTGATAATGTTTAAAAAAAAACGTTACAGAAGCATAAATTATTTTACACTTTTCAAATGCTTACAGTTAAATGCTAAATTAAATTTGATAATATAAAACATATATGCTAAATTAACCTCGAGGGGTAAACCGCTGATGAATTTCTGTACACTAATGCCAAAGTAATGCCAAATAATTTAGTACTAATACCAATAATACCACAAAAATGCCAAAAATGTCAACATCTTGTACACTACCAAATTACACCAGCGGCTTACCCCTCGATTAAGCTATAGTATTATAAAACGTATTTAACAACGCCACTAACAAAGCATATAACATAGCAGGGTTTGCAATCTTTGCTATTATAACAGATAAATATTTAAATAAGACATCATCAAAAATTAATTCACCTTTAAGTTGGATTTATAAACTCAGCAGTTGAAGTTCAGTTGAGGTAGCAAATGTTCAACACTGTGAAATGATGGCGCGAATTTATAGTCAGTTCGTTTTACGTTCACGGAGTTCAGAGATGGCCAATGTCTTTACATATCGAACTTGCTTTGCATGATACCCTTTCCTGGATCGTGTTCAAATCACACCATCGGCTGAACAAAATATTACATGATGACGGCAAAACACATAGCACAAAACATATAGTTCAAATCATAGAGAAATATAAAGTCTCTGGTTCCTCGGGAAATAAAATTTCCTCCATACGCACAAACACAAAACAAACATACAAAGTAGGTATATATATGCTACACAAATATAACAAAATTCCAAAATTCAAAACAAAATTGCAAAATCAAAATACAAATAATTTGCTGTCATGTCACTTGTCAATCTTGTCATGACACGTGACAGGTAGCAGGTGGCGACGCTTTGGAGCCCTAACTGAACATTATGGCCAAGTTAGACAACCTTTCAAACACTCTTTTATTGTAGTTACTTTATGGTTTACAGTTATACAAATTTGCCTAACGAACAAAAAAATGCTTAACGTTTCGGAAAGTTTATCTCTTCCCGTCGTCAGAAGCAAAAAAATACAAAGAATAAAGAAAAAAACTATTTAAAATATTTAAATTCAACTATTCGAGAACACTGTAGCGTTTTATTTAAAATACACATAATTTATATAAATGTACAGAATTATTTTATTTAAATAAATCAAGTTTAAGTCCTCGCATCGAGATGGCATTCTAAGTACTGCTATTATCCTTTATTTTTTTCTTCAAGTTTATTTCTGGCGAAATATTTCAGTCCGGTCGAAGTTTGTTGGTCACTTTATATCTGACGGTGTATAGTCACACTTCGTGCCTACCTTCCCTCGCCATATTGGTGATAAAGGCTCAAACCGATAGAGCTATCGGCGTTTGTTGGCATTTTGCCAATTTGTTTGGGAAAACCCTCTGAGCAGAGGGTTTTATTTTATGTTTATTTTATGCATTTTGTTTTATGGTAGCATTTTCTGGTGCCATTTTGTTTTTGTTGTACCTGACATTTGGGCAACGTTTTGTCTCTACATTTCACACCGGGAATAACGGAGGAATCTCCTGAATCCACAGAAGTTTTCGATCCTGCCTATGCAGAGACGTTTTTATCACAATCCAGTTCCAGTAGCAGTTCACCACAACCAGCTTGTGACCAGAACGGATAAAAAAAGGCCAGATCATTTCATTTTATATCTATTTAATTTAAGTTCATTTGAATGCATTAAGCCCTTCAGGCATATTATATATTTGATTGCTTTAGAGTCACTTTGAAATATTTTATTCATGTTATGCATATTTCTGATATCTACATAGTACGGTTTTTTTAATATAAAGAGTCCCTACATTTTGGTACCAAGATCGCCAGACTTTTTGCGGAATAATTAATAAAATATTAATATTCAGAAGCGTGCAGATTTAACTACCATTTTGAGTGATCTATTTTGATACATACAATTTACCAATAAATATTTTCAAACATCAAATTTTTCATAGTCTTATTTTATTCTACTTAACATTTAATTATTAATTATACTTAGATATTAGTTTATCTCAGTTTCATTTGTGTAATTCCTAAAAAAAGTAATACCTATATTCTGAGTTGATTTCTCAGTTCTCAACTTAGAAGTTTTCGAAAGTAAATGGAAAACTGAGTGGCGCCCAGTATATTATAAAGACGTAAGTATCACAATTTAATTCTCACTAGCTTACGACGCATTGCTCACCGGCGAACAGCTCCGTGGCATAGTATTAGTTGTTTAATATTTTTTCCACAAGAAAATTCTTATAAAAAAACATTCCATCATTTTTTTATAACTTCTAATGCTACAACACTTTAGTTTTTTAAAACAGATACGTCTACAAAAACCGTTGATGTTCTGTTAAAATGACTATTTCAGAAACGTTACCTATTTTGCCATATTGCAAAAATAGCATCAACATAACGCAGCCATATTACAGGCTTTTATGAATATGTTCTAGATGAACGATTTTGATGATTTTTAAAGCAATTTGTAGCTAAGTTATTTGACCTTTTAGTATCTCTTTTAAAATTAAAAATGAAAGTTTTCATCTATCAATTATACGAGAAAAAACAAAATGTTAATATTTTGGTAAAAATTTGAAACACCCTGTGGAGTACGTTAACAAAGCAAGGAATTTAAAAATCATTTGTTAGCTAGGTGTACCTTTTCTCGATAGTTTGTTGATTTGTCTGAGTGATTCATCTCAATAGTTTTTTTTGGAGATATTCGCTTTTGAAGAATTATTCGTTTTTTTTTTCGTATTTTTTACATTAAAACCATGCCTTTGCTCTTGTCCTAGTCAACAGACCTACAAAATAATGTTTATGATTTATGTAATGTTACTGTCTTTGAAAAACCATATTATTATTATCTGTTATCGCAGTTATTCTAGTTGATATGGTTTTAAGTCCAAAAGTTGTGATCTTTACCATGATCAATTAAAGCAGTAATAGCCGATATTTCAGAACTCAAAATCATGTCTACCTAGAGTAAAGGTCAATAAACAATAATAATATGATTTTTTAATGACAGTGGCATTACAAAAACAATAAACATTATTTTCCAAGTGTGTTGATGAGGACCCAAAATCAATGCTAAAATTGCTGTAAATTGTTTCTGCCTTATTCAAAAGCGAATATCTCCAATAGAAATAAAGCTACTGAGATGAATCAACAGGGCCGCCGCTAACATCTTAGCGGCCCGTGTGCAATTCAATATTTGCCGCCCCCCAAAAAATAGCATAGCTTTTTTTGACTATTTTTTGACTACTTTTTTTGAATATAATAAAATTAAAAAAAAAATGACCAATAAAATATAAAACACTTATAACTAAATAACATAAAAGTTATTAAAATCGAACTTTTCGGGCTTTCGATTCCGAAATTTTTTTGACGATATCTTTAATATCCAATGTTGCACACACCTTATGTTCAATAGATAATAAAGCTAAATCAGAAAGGTTTTTTTGCGTCATTGAAGATCGTAAATACTTTTTAATAATTTTAAGTCTTGAGAACGACCGCTCACCCATACCTACAGTGACCAGAAGTCTGGTAGAGTTAGGAATATAGATATAATTATGGTTAAATTTGGAAATGTTGAATGTAGATTATTGTCATAAATGTATTCAAGAGTATCACTAGGTTTTTTCTTTGTTAAAATATGGTTGAAAAGGTTTAATTTCTTCGAATAAATCGGTTGCACCCACTATCACTCTCCTAGCTGTTTATGTCTCTAAGGGCTCGATGGATTTTCTCACAATTGATTTTAGTTTCGTCATCGTTTTTAATTTTGGTTATCCCATACATTACATTGAAAATATATGTGTTATAGTAATGGTACCGTTCTTCAATTGCCATTATGGCGCTATCCACAATTTTAAATTAAAAATTTACTTTAAATGACAATCCAGGTAACAATATGGATTCATCAGTTGCTTGGTTCCTTCATACTGAAAATTCCTTTTATTCATCTAATCCGCTGGGTAGGTAAGCTGGGGAATGCTTCTTGAATGCCAGCATTTGTTAGCTCTCTCTCGACGCATTTCAAAAAAATTGAAATAATTTTTAAATTATGTAGTGCATCTAGTGAAGATTTATGTCAAATTTTGAACTCTGAAGAATTTCGCTAACAACATTAATTTTACTTAAAATATCGTGCCATATTACAATAGAAAATATAAATTTAAACCCAAAAATTATATTTTTTAGTGATTTTGCTAACGTTCCGTTGTTCCCTTGTGATCATTTGTCAATAAAAATTTCCTGATATTTTTATCTCTGGGAAAGTTAAAGTTTTTAATTTGCGTAAGAACATTTTCAATAAAGAATTGAACTTCATTTGGATTAAATTTTGCAAGCCATTTTCCGGGATTGTTCGAAACCGAGTATAGGCTGGAACTTTCTAGATGGTAAGGCAGAACCGCCAGATTAACTAGGTTGATTATGGTTTCCGCATCACTATTGGCACTATTGCTATCACTGTCATTTGACCTTTCATTATTTATGTTACTAGCTGCAGCAGAAGTAATTTGCTCTGAAAAAGAATCTCCTTCACAAAGAACTTCTTTTGAAGTAGATGATCTTACATTTTTGTCCGACTTTTCCTTTTCTCTGCTTAAGAGAGATCATAAAATATTTAATAAGAATTTTATTATGGAAAATAGAATCATTATCTATTTTTTTTTTGTTATTTGTATTTAAGAAAAAAAATCAATGGTGCCTGTTTTGGCCGCCCTATTTCTGGCCGCCCGTGTGCGTCGCACACTTTGCACACATGGTAACGGCGGCCCTGTGAATCAAAACACAAACTATCGAGAAAATACGTACCTAGATTTAAATTCCTTGCTTTGTTAACATATTCTACAGGGTGTTTCAAAGTTTCACCAAAATATCAACATTTTGTTTTGCGTGGAAAACAAAATGTTGGCCCGGCACCCCCGGGTACCCCTGTAGTTACACCAATGCTTTAAGCTATGGATGACACCCTCATCCATAGGTTGAAGTTTGGAAATGGTATTTGGTGGCATGAGCGGTAAAATGCCGTTTTAGGTTCGTTATAAAAGAAAAATCTTACGATCATATCAAAATTTAAGGTACGTGTTATCCGAAAGTTCGTTATAAAAGGGTTCGGTATTTGTGAAAAAATTAACACACGTTTAGTAATACCACAGAATACCGAAGTTCGTACCTATAGATTTGGTTCGTTATAAACGAAAGTTCGCAATAAGCGGGTTCGTTATAGGCGGACATTACTGTATATTAAACTTTAAAATACATAAAAATTTTAAGGTGTCCGTTTTTTGTGCCGGTGAGTGTATTTCACTATTGTTTATTATAATTTTTAATAATTAATAACTATTGAAATTTTTGTTTTATGGTAGGTACTTTAAAGCCTGACTTGATTCAGTGGATTATATTATTATCAATCATTGGTTAAAAGCACATAATATTAAATATATTTGAAATCCATGCCGATCTACCTGGTCTTCGTTCGTTATTTTAATTAGACTAATAATATAAATTTCAGTTAAATTAACTGCCGCCACGCCGCGCCGCTGCCGGGGCATATCGATACTCCGTTTAACGCACACAAAACCAATATTTAACCCCGACACACACATACGTATATACACCATACGGCAACAAACCGGTCGAGCTATTTGTATCTGACCAACGAGCACGAAATTGTAGAATCGAATAAGTGTGTGGGATTATTAGCTGTTGACTCAGAGTAATAATCGATAATATGGTTGACAAATCTTAGGTTAACCTTTAACCGCTAACGTACGCTCTACGCTTTACGGGACCCCGGTAACTATATTTTATCTTACAACATGACAACGCAGAACAAATGCATATCGGGATAAGATAGTAGAGCAAAAATATATGATTACGCAGTGTGATTCAAGTTCGTAGTTATTATGAGCAACTTCCGGATCGTATGCTTTTTAATGAATCGAAACTTGAGTGGGCCTAAAATCTTTTAGATCAAAATGATGGTGGTATAAGATTTAGTGCTCACACCGAATAACTCACAAACTGGATTGTACCAATAGATACAAGCACAAATGATCATCTCCAAGTCATCAAGACCCTAATCGAAAAATCTGTGGAATACTACAAGCCTCTGGTTTTTGTTTTTGTCGATTACGAGAAGGCGTTTGATACTATAAATCAAAGTAAAATGCTAAAAGCCACGAAATCATAATTTCTCTAAGAACATTTTAGCGAACCAAAAATTTGCCTGAAAAATACAATGAAAATTATTTCATCTCATTATCATTGTTAGGCTATTTTCATTGTCATCCCTGCCAATTTTTAGAAAATTTTATTTATTGTGCCTATCATCATCCAGCATAAACACGTAGAATGGAAGTCGAATTTGTTATCATTGAACAGGGAAAACAGAAACTGTTAGGTACTCCACAGTTATTTGTATAAAAAAAAACGAATGAAGAAACATGTTTAGTTTTTGTTAAGTTTGGTTTTTATTAAATGGACCATGAGTTTAAATGCCCTGTATTAATGCCCTCAATTAACTACATAATTACTAAAAATATATTAGTTAAAAAAAATGCATTTTTGTATAAAAAACAATATTATTAAAATAAGCTAGATAAGAGTATTTTAAACGATTAATGTCTTTGCTTCTGGAATGAAAATTGTCTTTGTTTTCAGTTGATCTAATCCAACGCGAATAAAATTATTAAAAAATATTTGTTTCCGATTTTTTGGCGATTTTCAGATTTTTTCTTGTATGTATGTATTGTATTTTCTTGTAAGTATTCCATAATGTGAATATTGTATAATTTTTTTTCTTATTAAGAACACTTTACCGTCATTTTTAAATTTATTTTACATGGGCGTATGTATACTATTCGTTCAGAAATAAATTTATTATTATTATAACAAAAAGGCCTATCTCTATTGAACAACTAAAAATAAATTATTTACTAGAATTTACGCTCAATTTATCTTCAGAACGTTTCCTCAATGTCTCCGTTTAAGTGTTAATACAAAAACACTAGAGAATGCTATAATAGACTGGAGAATGCAACCTAAGGATCAGAAGAGGATCAAAATAGGTCTGAAAAGGTTGCAGTGGATTAGGCCGATAGACACCTTGAAGAATCTAATCTAATCTAGTAGATAGAAAAATACCTCTGTGGATTTAGTTTGCATTATACAGGGTGTCTCAGAAATAAGTGCGAGTATTTTAACTGGTAGTATAATTCAACCCCAGAAACACGCCTATGAGGTTTTTTTCAGGAAAAAAAAATCCGGAACTCTTTGAAAAAATTTTTGTAATTTTTTTTAGTTAAAAAACATAGGTAGTAGATTAAATTTACAAGAAAGAAAATCCAGAAAAGATCCAGCGGTTCTCAAAATTTTAGCAAAAAATATTTTTTTTTAAATTTTCAACGTAAAATAACTCCGTTATTTTGGACTTATATGAAAAACGATAAAGAGAAAATATGTTTCTTTTATCGAGATCTACCACCCCTTAAAATGCTTGCATTTATTTCTGGGACATCCTGTATAGCAGTTAAAAAATAGAAGAATATACATTATAGACATCTCTAACAACAACTATTTATTGCTCTTAGAAGCTAGTTAAATTCGTTCGGCATTCGTTTCGAAAGCGCTTGCTCTTTTTGGCCGAACTCGTCGTCCTTAGCGGGCCATCTCCGCGGGCAGCCAATGGCTTTCGACGCCGTAAATCAATTGTCACTGTTATAAATCGATGCTCAACTGTCGAGAGCGCGGCCAATACGCGACCCGGGTACCTACACACACACTCTCGCGCACACACGCGTACATTCTCCGGGATTCGTTTACCTCCGACTTGTAGCTTCTTCTTCTTCGTCTCCTTTAGGACGATTATTCTTCTCCGTTCACGGAATATCTTCTTCGTTTAGGTCGCCGTTTCAGTACGGAGAGTGTACGTGTTTGTGTATTTGTGGATGAGAAGCGCGGCTCGTTAGGGCGCGAAGCGGTCCAATTGATGCTGCGCCGGTGACAAGTGGTCACTTTGGCCGATCGAGCCTATACTGGGACCGGTCGGAACGTAAAGAGGTCTAGAAAGAATGAGCGCCGATATGGTTTATGGAAGTTAATTCAAATTTTAGTTTAAATTTGTTTGTATCTGTAAAAGATTGTATTATCGTCGTCGTATCCTTTTTCGGTTTAGGTTTAAAAACCTGTTCCGCTTCACCATCTCTGTATTGGTCGTCCAATACTTCCTGGAGGTTGATATCGTAGTTGTTTTTGTGGAATTCTATCATCTGACATTCTTTCTACATGTTCCTTCCATTTGTTTTTATATACTCTCACTTTTTCTTCTAATGGTTGTATTTTTAGTTCATTTCTTATTGTGTCATTTCTTATCCTATCTTCTCTACTTATTCCTTTTATTTTTCGTAAGAACGTCATCTCCGTTGTTCTGAGCCTTTTTTCTTTCACTTTTGTGGTAGTCCAGGCTTCATTTCGGTATAATACTATCGGTACCGCTAATGTATTATATAGTCTTACTTTTTCTAGCCGTGCTTTGTTTTTAAAAGTTTTTGCGATAGTTCCACACGCTAACTGAATTTTTTTTTTGCATGTAGTCATTATCTTTATCATAGGTTATGTGGCATCCCAAGAAGTTGATGTTCGATATTTGCTGTAGTGGTTTATTTCTTAAAACTATTTTGGTGCGGATTATTAAAGATTGTATTATAACCATCCAAATTCGTTCAACAAAGTTGAAGAGATAATATTTTGGTCAACTGTATAACAAAACAATTTAAATGAAATAAAGGAACCTACGTTGTGTTAAAAATATTTTTTGTTGTGATTACCTCGGATGCGTTCGACAGACGCAATATTTTGGGAAATTTGAGGACGATAGGTTATGTAAATAAAACACTAAATTTGTAAATAGCCCTACTTATTTTATTAAATGAAATTAAAGGAATGTCGTACTCTGCCTGGAATTCGCGAGTTAAAGAACACGGCAGAGAAAACAACCCTGATCACTATTCCAGAGAATCCAACTATGCTGTTCTGAACTTTAATTAAAGAGAAATAATAATAATACAAATACTGTCTTCATACCAAGGTTTGAGGTTTAATACATTCATAACTGAAGAGATTTTGTTTGTTAGCACCAGGGACCTACAGGTACTGAGGTCCCTGGAATCAGGAGGCTACTCAGCTAGAGTTGATATGATTGGTGGCAATATCTTTAGACTATGAGTTATACCATTTATTGGTTCTGATTGCTCACCTTTTTCTAAGATATTTGCCCGCACGGTTGTAAATTATTAGTACAGGCAACAAGGCCCTTATTGTTAAATTATTATACTGTCAAAAAGTCATACTGTTAAGTTGTGTCTCAAAAAGTCATACTGAACCAAAAACATCGGCACGAATGTACAGTAAACGATTGCATTTAGATTTAATTTTAAACTAGAAATTATTCACAGCATAAATGGAATCTATTAAATACATACACATGCTATATAACACCTTTCTCAGATCAAATATATGAGGATAAGCTTGAGCACAGTATATTACAACAGAGAAACAAAATATAAGCTTTAGTTTATTAAATAATGAGGAAATATTTACTTTACCTTTAATAACCTTCTTTGTTACAATAACCAAAATTTACAAACCAAAAATAACATCAATGCGTCTCGAATGGTAGTTTAAAAGCTATCACTTAATAGGTTTGTTCTCACAGCTGTAAGAAACATATTTCCAACAGATAATCATGTGCAATAGGGTAAAACGCGTTCGCACAGAAATTTTTGATTGGTTTCCAACCAATAGTACGCTGTTCACACAGAAAATTCTGATTGTTAGCTGACAGTCAGGCCTGTTCGCTGAACTCGCCCATGCGTATTGCGACCCGACGTCATTACTTGGTAAACTTAACCTACAAAACATATGTTGTTTTTGTTTAGTACTTTTTTCTTCAAAAAATAAAGGAAAGAAATGAGCGATTTAGAATTTTCCGATGAATCTGAGGTGTCCGAATTTTTGGATACAGACACAGACCTAGAAGAGCTGATGGAGGAACGGGTTAGGTCCAAGAATCAAAATTACTTGGATGAACTTTCGATTTTTATTTTTTAAATTTTAAAATTAGTGGTATTAGATCAAAAAAGAAGAGTAGGGGATTCGCTATTCGCACAGACAGTTTGAAATCGATCAGAAACTGCAGTATTTGAGACCTGCGCATTAACACCGGTTTGGAAGAAGTCAGAAACATGTTGGGAACACGCTGTGAGAACAAACCTAATATCTATCATCGCTGTTATTTGT
The DNA here is from genome assembly GCF_002938485.1 of Sitophilus oryzae. Classification (NCBI taxonomy): domain Eukaryota; kingdom Metazoa; phylum Arthropoda; class Insecta; order Coleoptera; family Curculionidae; genus Sitophilus; species Sitophilus oryzae. Next base: position 325,589 of record NW_022145805.1, on the reverse strand, counting down.
CTGATTTCCCTCTCCCTAGTTTGCGAATAATATTTTAAAAATCAATAATTTTATTTATGTATACAGTGTGTGAGTGTTTTAAAAATGAATGTTTTGAATTTAAAGAAATATGTTTATTTTTAAATAGATGGTTCATCTCAAGATATAGAATGGCTATCATATTTATATTTGTCTTCCCTTCTTTGATCCATGTCCCGGATAAAATATTAGTGTATATGATATAAGCACAATTTAAAGGATTATGGCACTTATGCCTCTTCTGATGAAATGCTGATGAAATGGTCAAACAAGACTGATCAATGTCGTTCTTAGGCCCAGAACCCTTCTGTGGCGTTACAAAAGCAGTTACGAGCATGGCCAAAAACGGTGACCAACAAATCTCTAGAATGGTAGAAAAATTCACCAGAGCAGAGACAAGCAAACAAGTTCATAGTAGAACATTCGTCAAAATTCATGGCAGCGAATTCACCTAATAAGCGTAGGCAGAAATACAAATCAAGCTGAAAAACCTAATGAGCTTGACGGACGAAGCCATGTGCAGGTTCCGTCAATGTGAAGAGGAAACGATAGAATACATTTTATGTCGGTGCGATACTCTGGCAAATGTGCGATTCTCAGCACTAGGAAATGATAGGCCATTTACAGATAGGTATATGGACGATGCAGTTTCCAAGTTGTTAGACATTTTGAAAAGGACATGACTCAGTGGATCAGAAGAGGACTTTGTAGAATCTAATCTAATATCTTCTGATTTGGGCCATAATTTTCGGTATAATGACATTTCTGGCTGCTTAGATTATTAGTGTGATCCAGCCATCACTTGGGTAACCTTTTTAATGGAATCGTCCCTTCAACCTTTTATTAAACTATTATAAGTGCACAAAAGTTTTTCTTTGCGCGTTTCTTCATGGAGCAGTCGGAGGTATCTCCGTGCTTCTGTTGCGCTAAGACCTACTCTCAGAGGGTTTTAGCCCGCCTGGTTGACCCAGGCCGGGTAGACGAAACGGTAGCTTGTATCACTTATTGGATCTAGAGGTAGGCTCCCGACCCTTGCTGGAGGAGGTGGTAGCTTGTGTACCACTTGTGCAAGTTAGTCTTGCGCAAGTGTTACCCGCCTCTCCTGTAATTCCCTTTGGGTTTGGTCCCTTGGAGCTTTCATTGTTAATATTCCCAGTGTCGCTAGGGGCTTCCCCAAAGCTTCACCGGTGGTGTTTTTAATACTAGATCTCATAGTGTTAACACGAGTCGCTCGGAATAATCGGTCCACTTCTACAGAGCCCCGCATGCAGAAGTAAGCGGTAAATACAATGGGGTGCCCCCTGGTGCCTCAAGGTTGAGACCAGTAAATGCTAGTTTTCTATCTAGCCACGCATCCCTTTAACCTGGTCCCGCCATCTTAGGATTTAGTTTATGGTGAGGTTGTATCCTCCTGGTCTGAGCGGTGAAACCAAGATACACCCTCCACCCATCAGACCTGACCACAGACAGTAGTGGGTGCCTGGTATGGCGGACAGGATAACCCAGTCCGGCATCGTTATATGTCTTGGTGCAATTTTTTTTCTTGCGATTTAATTTTAATTCTAATTGGGGGCGATGTATTTTAAATTATTATTATAGAAATGTTTGTTAAAATATTTATAGAAATATTTTTTAAAAAATATAGAGTACAGATTTTTTTTTAAATTTGTAAAATTTTATAGCAGTAAGGGTTAGGTGCAGTAGAAAATATTAATAAATTATCCAGAAATAAATACTTATACTCTTTTATTAGAGTAATATAACAAAACATTCTATGCAATTTGGCTATCGCAGTAGATTAAAAAAAATTCGTGACCCGGGGGAGGAACAAATAAATGATTTAAAAAATACAATCTGCTGTTTCTTGCTACTGTGAGATCAAGCCGATGGTGATAACCTCTCAGAAACGCGATCCATCTGATCGACCTTCCGTTTCGCAGAAACAATGGCCGAATCACTGCCGAAACAAAAACCACCGCGCCGCATCTTTTGGGCCCCTATTCTTAAATTAATGGAACGATTATGTCAAGAGAATTGATCAATTTTCTTTCTCGAAATACATTTCAACCTAATCTTGAACAAGAGTAAAAGATTCTACAGTGTGAGTCTTAAATAAGTGCAAATATTTTCAGGACTGGTAGAACTCGATAAAAGAAACATATTTTCTCTTTAACGTTTATATATTATCAAGAATTTTTTTTACCATATTATCAAGAAATTATGTTATTTAACTAAAAGAATTAATTTTTTTTTAAATTCCAAATTTTCAATATTTTTTTCGCGAAATATACCTCATAATCGTGTTTCTGGGGTTGGTTTGGTTTGGTTTGGTTTGGTTTGCTGTTTTTTATACTACCTCTAAAAATATTTGTACTTATTTAAAACTTACCCTGTATTGGTTTGTCAACTGTGATAACCGAATTCTATATGAAAAGTAGTTAGGGAAGTTAATCACCGCGACCTTATATTTTGTCTCCCTTTCTAGAGTCCCTCATTCTTGACTTATCATACAGTTTTAGGACTTTGACAAATGCTAGTATATGACACGGTTTTACAACGGTTAGTTCTCCATCTTCAATATCAATTAAACCAAAGTTTATGGCACGAATGGTTGTCGTCTTGACGCTCTTAGTGATTTAGTGTGTTTCTAAACCTTATTAAATAAAAAAAATTACAAGCAAAACCATCCCAATTTAAAATCAAATAATTCACCGCTAGTTCATCCGGATCAACTGTCACTTTTTGATTACTGGAATATGATTAACGTGGAAGACCGTACCAGTTTAGTTGTGTCATGGTTGCTTCGTAGCATTTGTGGACGTTGGATCATATTTTTTTTGAAATGTTCTAATTCAAAAACTGCCAGTTTTGTGATACATTTGAGGTTTACGTTTAACTCTAAATCTCCCATCTATATTTACTATAATAAATTAAACTAAAATTCGAGTTTTTTTTCTTAACTTGCGTAAAGAGCCATGCCAAAATTTGAAAATTATTACATTTTGGCCACCGTGATGTCCTAATAAGTCTAAAATATTAAAAATATGGGTAGAATGTAGAATGTTTAGGAGGGGAGTTAATCACCGCGACCTTACAGATCTATTGTGTGTTCCCCTTTCTGGAGTTATAACGAGTTAGAAGTCATAATACAGTCTCAGGGCTTTAACAAAAGCCAGTATCTGAGACGGCTCCACAGAGGCCAGCTCTCCATCCTCGACATAAGCCGTACCAAAGTTCATGAACGGTCGTCGTCTCGGCGCACTCAGAGATAAGGTGTTCTGGTGTTTCTCCATTTTCCCCACAGAATCTGCATTCGCCGTTTTTTCTCAGCTTCGGCCTACCGAGGTGTTCCTTGAAGAGACAGTGTCCTGTTAAAAAACCCGTGACCATCCGAAAATTGTTTTTACTTAAATCAAGGAAAATCCTCAATTTTTCTCGGTCGTAAGCCCTGAGAAATTTTCAGGTTCTAGGCTCCTGAGCTCTGCTTTAAGTTGGTATCTACTTGAGAAACAGAACGGTTATGGTTGAGTTAGTGGAGAGTTAGCTAGTGTTAGAGAGTTAGCTCCTAGCTAGATCGTTTGCTTTTTCATTACCTTCTATCTCTTGGCGAACAATGTATAGGTACTTTTGTTCATTATTATCAAATACAGTGGAAATTCTCTAATCGAATCACCAAGGGACCGAAAATAGAATTCGAGTTAGAGAAAATCCGAATAAGAGAAAAATATACACAATTATAATACATTTTTTTAATCGGTCATTTTTGATCTTTCGTTAATATACGCATTAAAAATTGTCGTCAAATCTCATCACATTTATTACAACCGATAAATTACACAAATAATTAATGCGATAATAGTCACAAATCGATGATGGGTGGCCAACATATCTCTAGAATGGCGGTAAAATTCACGAGGGCAGAGACCAGACAGAAAAACACCTGGGCGAAAAGGTTCATAGTAGAACATTCACCAAAATTCACGAAAGACCTGATAAGCGTTATTTAAAAAAGAGAATAAAATATTATCTCTATAGTAATTTAAAATTATATGTATAGAAAGGTTGAATGAACGAAAGATAACTTATAATGGCATTCTAAACCACAAATAAAGAATTAAAAATTAAGAATGAAGAAAATAAGCTTGCGATACCGTAGAAAAAAAAATGTAAATGACATCACGCACCTAAAATGTCAAAAAAGTCGCTGATATTAAAGAAGTACTTGAATGAAATAGTAATGTTTGTTTGAATGTAATATTTATACACGGCAACATTGAACACTAAACGCGATTACTAATAATGGTTCAATTATACGCATTCTATCTCCTAAGGATAATGATATAGGGCTACGAGGTTCATATTCTCATATTAGTGAGTTTACTTCTACTGATTTGAGGAATAGGGGTCCTGCAAGAAGAGCGGTCCAGAAAAAAAGTCGCTCGTCTGATACTGGGTCAGGTCAAGGCCACGTTGCGCAGATACGAGATGCTCGGCTGACGACGGCACTGCATTAGTGACGGATGCATCGAACAGTGCCGGGGAGGGGAATTAATTAAACAGCAGTGAAATATTAATTATTTAAATTAATCAATAATAATTGAGTCCGATTTCTTCATTGACGATTACTTGTCTATTACTAGCGTTTCAGTATCATAGCAGGAGCTGATATTGAATAAGATTTTTCACATTTGGTATCTATTGTATACTTATAACGGCCAATGATTAACCTTTGACTGCTACATTGAATAGTTTTTATTTATTCTCTACACAGTGGTCTGATAGACACCTCTTTTTAAGTAACATAATTCAATAGAAATCAAAATGTTTTTGTATCTCTCTATACTTTTATAAGTTTACATGATCTAGTTAAAAATATACCTATACACATAACAAATACAATTATAAATCGTGATGCAAACTTTATTTTAACAATTATATGGCCTAAGATGAAAGTAATTTTTTTACAGATTTTTATCCTCGCATCAGTTTAAACATTTTTCTCATGAGCAATGTAGACAAATGTTTTTTCTTAAATAACTGTACAATATGATGTGTTCTTCTTTACGTTATTAGGAGAGCATAGAGCTGTCTCATTTTCAGGTTTTTTGTTTCGCATACCATGGTGTCCTCCAATATTCGCCTTGTAGTAATATCTCTTGGAATTTTTTGATTAAGTAATTTTTTCCTTCATTGGAGTTGTAACAGCTCTAGACAGACGTTTAAAGGTTGATTTAAAGGTGATCCGTTCGTGAAGCTTCCATTCCATATCAGTTCCATAATTTTTATTGTACGATTTATATCATTACGAAAGTTTTATTTTAAAAATCTGTATCTTTTGAAAAATGTAATAGATTTAATTAAGAGGTGAAAGAATAAATAAATATCAGCAAGATTTCGAATAGAGTTGGTACAAACAAAAACGTAAGAGCACGGCAACGCTGTTTCCGCTACGCTTCAGTCCGTCCGCCAAAAAATGTATGGAAGGTAAGGATATGGAACGGAAGGAAAACGGAAGGGAGCTGATATGGAAGGTACAATGAGAATCAACCTGAAAACAGTCCAGACGTTCCATTTTCAAGGCATTTTAATAGCTTAGGTATATAGCAAATGCATTTATGGTTCTAAACGTTTACCATTTGAAAATAATTGTCATTGCCCATCAATAGCAATGTTCCTGTATGTATTTATGGTCAACTAGCTAAGTAATGTAATATTGAATATTGTCATATGTATAAAAGTTTCTAAATTAATTACAAGAAAATTTGACAGAAATACGTCAAGATAATCAGATGAAAATTGGATCGTCTTATAACTGACAAGAAATGAAAAATTTCCATGTAATTGAAAAGTAAATAAGAATGAAAAAGTATAATGTCAAGACGACGACACCTATTGAAATGATAAAATATATGGGAGAAAGCGTAAAAAAGAATTATGTAAATTATTGAATGACATATTGAGACAAGAGAAATATTGCGTATAAATATATACATATACCAATGTTTAAAAATGTTTTAAAGATATTTAAAACTTACACAACATCGAGGAATTCTTTTAAATTTTTAAAAGCAGATTAAGACAGAAATTTGAGACCACAAGAGGAATTATTACAACATAGATTTACAATGGGTGTATAAAAAACTGGGGAAAGAGAACGCACATCAATATCGTACAACATTGCTAGCTAGACTGCTATATACCTACGGCACTACAGGGGCTTAAAACTATCATTGGGTCTGCATTTGAATGTTATCAAGCATTCGAGGAGCTCTTTCATGGTAGTGAGATCACAGTTAACTAGGTCAAAGGATACGAACAATGTATAGGTAACAGAAAAATTAACCAATTGGCTAAAAGACAGCTACTTAAAACCGAATATAACACACTGCAAAATGTCAAGGAGTACTGGTAAGCAAGTCAAATAACAGTGACATTTTTCTCCGTTTTCTGAAGCAGGCTCCCAATTATACATTTTATACCTGGAAGCAGATATTCCATTGACATGGATGTTTTCAAAAAATAAAGCAAAATTACACCAGTCAGTCTATGGATGTAAAAAGTAAGAATGGGTGTATATATTATGTAACTCCTTGGCCCTGTTGTGAATAACGGAGTCCATTTTGGTCTTTTGTGACTGATTTATGGAGAGAACAACCAACCCTGAGTTGCGTTTCAACCTTCTTTTCCTAACTTTGGCTGACGGCTTACATGATCGGGTATGGTTGAAACAAAGGACGGATAAAATAAAATAAATATCTAGCAAACGGGTTTCCGGTGAGTGAAGGACTCAAAGGAAGAGTGAAGTGGGTATCAAGTTTAAACACGAATCTATTTGTGAATCTGTCCACCGCGTGCTATTTTTGTATATAGGAGACCATATTGCACCGTATGATCGAAAAAAAATGGCGTCAGCGATGGCTATGAAATGAAGATCGCTGTCATTTTATATGTAAAATTATATGGGGACTCATCGATCTTCATTTCCCAGCCAACTGGACGCAGTATTTTTCGATCATACGGTATTTTAATACCTAAAATATTTGATACCTATGTTTTTCTTCTCGAATTTATGCTATTATCATGTGATCTATTTAAGTGACAATATTAGGCGTGTATTTGTCATTTAAATGAAGCAATAATGTACAATAGAAAATTCAGGTATGGTTTAATTTGTTATTTTTACCACAATTACTATAAACTTTCTAAAAAGTCTTTTACTAAAGGGGTTTCGGGGCGGCTGAAACAATTTTTGTGGTTACAGTTAATACTGTAAATGGTAGTATTGTATTGTTTGATTGTGGAATTGTTTCTTTTTAGTTTGTTTTCATTTAGCGGCTTGTTCTTAAGGAATACTGTATATTTTAACTATTTATGTTTATTTAACTATTTCTTACTTGATTTACCTAATTTTCTTACTTGATTTGCCTAATTTTCTTACAACTTGCTGTCAAAAACTAATTACAATTATCTTTATGGATATTAAAATACTGAAAACGATAAAAGGTTGATTCTCACTATACCTTCCATATCAGCTCCCTTCCATTTCCCTTCCGTTTACATAAAATATTATATCATGTAAATGAATAGGACAATGCACACTATCCGTTCCGTTTCCCTTCCGTTCCATATCCTTTCCTTCCATACATTTTTTTTCGGCGGACGGACTGAAGCGTATCGGAAACAGCGTTGTCATGTTCTTACATTTGTACCAGTTTTGTTAAAATTTTGCTGATATTTATTTATTCATTCACCTCCTAATTAAGTCTATTACCTTTTTCAAAACATATAAATTTTTAAAACAAAACTTTTGTAATGATATAAATTGTACAATAAAAAGTATGGAACTGATACGGAATGGAAGCTTACATATAGCATCAATACAATGAAAATACGGAACGGATATGGAATGGATATGGAATGGAAACGGAAGGTATAGTGAGAATCAACCTTAATGTTGCAATAGTTACTCTTGAAATTGGAATTAACGTCGAATAAAATATGTTTTATTATATTTTGCATTACTTGCATGCGTTTGAGTTAACTCCAATCACTGTTTCAACCACTCCTGGCATCCGGACGGTTGAAACAAATTGTTTTTTTTGTATACTTCTCAAAATATAAATCTTCTCAAAAATAATAAATCTCAAAACCAGGAACTGAAATAATTTAGCTCTTTCTAAGATAGAAAGGTGTTCTTGAATTTAAATATACCATCATCGTTCGGTTAATACATAACAATACCAATAATAAAGCCAGATCGTTTCAACTGTACCCAGTCAACCCTATTCGTTTCCCAGATGAATGTGGAAGGAGCACAACGAGGTGTAAGTGGTACACGCCTTTTAGATTGCTCTCCCACAGCCAACCTGATCAAGCTCAGAATGTATTTATAGATACAACATTTGCAGTTTTTACTCAACATTTTGTAATTGATGAACTATAAAGTTGACGGCCTTGATGAATGAATGAATTTTAATTTTATGTTTTTAAATCGAAACGAGTCGCGGTACCACCAACATAAAAGAAGACTACCGACAATATGCGAATCGGTAGTTAATATTAATGCGACGTTATAAAGACATGTCCGTACTATTAACGACTATGTAAAGCGTCGGTTAAGTATACGTAAAAATAGTAGGCGACATTCACTTCCGCAATCGTCGTTCGCGAGCTCGCATTCCTTCTTTTTTAGATAACCGATCGATAATCTCCGAAGAATAACTGTCGACGACCGACCGCGGCTGGCAGATCGCCTCGCTAAGTCCCAAAGTAAATAACTGGGGACCACGTTTCTATCGTGAGAGTTTATTCATTTTTTAGAAGATGTACTTTATAAAATAATACATAGTTATTAATATTTCACCAATACTGCTCAAAATGAAGCTCGAACAAGTTCTCAAATGTAGAGGAAGCAAAAATGAGAAATATTGGAATAACCCTAGGGAATAACATACTCTATACACTGTGTTTCGTGGAGGATGAGGTGCTCATAGAACAATATTATGATGACATAAATTATATGACGCGTAAGCTTATAGTAGAATATCAGAAATGGGGATTCGAGGTCAATAGTGTACTATATTATTATATAATCGATACGATACTATACAAAACGGAATATATTAAGTGAATCGGAGGAGAACAAGAAGACCTAATACTAGAAAAGGGGAAACTAATCAAGTCCTGCACAAAATACAGATAAATATCTTATGGGGCATGGAAATCATAAATGATGGAGTGGTGAAGTTATGGCCATTGAAGGAGATAATAATATAGACTGTTGGATGAGAGCAGCAGGAAAATTAAGACTCGAACGAATATCTAATGTTGGATATGCATGGATATAGAGCACCTGCTGTGCCACTGTCCGTGCACTGGAATCTCGAGACTGTTTAAAAATTTAGGGTAAGGTTTTTTGGAGGGACAAGAGGAAGCAGCAGAAGCCAACATCAGCGACATCGGGAACTTTGCAAAGAGCTGGAAGTGTTTTGACGCAAAGAAAGACTGAGAGGAAGGTTTGGTACAACAATACAATGGGCCCAAGGCCTCCGAGTGAGAGATCAAACATCATCCCAAACGTCAGCAACCTAACCTAACCTAACCTAATACTAGAAGAGGGGAAAGAAATCAAGTACTGCACAAAATACAGACAGATATCTTATGGGGCATAGAAATCACAAATTATGGAGTGGTGCAGTGTGGCCAATGAAGGAGAAAATAATATGTACTTTTGAAGGAGAGCAGCAGGAAAACTAAGACTCGAACGAATATCTAATGTTAGATATACATTGAAAGCTGCATTTCAATTTCGTGTCTATCCATATGAACGGAAGCTATTTTAGTCAAGGGATTGTGGAATATTAAAATATGTTTCCGTTTGGATTATAATCAGTGGTTTTACAAAAAAAAGTAGATTCCTCTTCCAGTGACGAAAAATGAACCACCCCAAAATCATAGACATTTTCAACAGGGATTAGATTATTATCGGGCAATTATACGTTCCTGAGATAATAACAGAATAAATTGGAGATATACAGGACAATCTATATAAAAATAATATTATTCAAATAAGAAAAAATATTAAAACCATTAAGTAAATGAAGACCTACGAACAGAACATGAAAGAAAAGAACGGATTAAGTAAAAAATCAATGCATAATGATGGTAATGCAAAAGAAGGTAATGATCTCATCCAAATCATCGATTTGGATTTAAAAAAAATATATTGATTCCAGCGCCCTAAACATAAGCTTATAATCTGTGGAAAAGAAAGCGAAATGCATATTTAAGGAATAAACTCATAATTGATAATAATATCCAAAATGCACAACAAAGCCAAAATTGGGCAGCATTCAGAAAACTAGAGTTTCTAAAGAACAGATATTGGTGTCAATCTTAATAAGTGTGTGATAGCTAATCCTAGAAAAAAATTACAAATTATAAATGAGATATGTCTCACAAAAGAAAGTTTGCATCGCCTGGGGTGCAGAAAGACCATGCTAACACGTACCAAATACTTCATTAGCTATAATTGCAGAAGAAAACTGAAAAAAGCATATAGACCACATTAAATCTCAGCAAATCCGCTGAATCACACAATTCTACAGATAACTGAGAACATAACCGAAAACATACATTGTATATATATTATTCTCCTTATATTTGTTCCATATTTTTATTGATTACATTATTCTGTTAATGAGGATATTTCAAAATACCACAACACACCAAAACACTTTACTCCTAATCATAGATGATTAAAACTAAAAAGCAAATGATTAAAACTAAACTAGAATTTCAGTTTTAATCATCTGCTGATGATTCATAACACAGTTAGCGAAACGCCCTTCCAATAAAGTTATTTTGGTGTATTGTAGTGAATTAGTGTTTTATTTTGATGTTGTAACACCAAAGATTCCAACCCCAACTGTAATGAGGGTATTTATTGTTAATGTTTAGTTCAATAAATTAATAATTTAGATAAAAGTCTTTTACCAACTGTTATCATAAAAAAATGATTATAACACAGTTTGAGTAAAAAAAAATTTCTCGAGTAAACTTTAGATTAATTTCCTATCTTTTTGATAAAATCATATTATTAGATAAAATCGTACTATTATAACAAATAGTACGTATAATTAAATTTAATGGGTAATGCTTGAAAGGTGTAAACATGGTTAACGATTGCTCTCACTCCATATTGTTTTTATTGCATGGCCAGAAGGAAATCAAGTTGTATTTCTCTATTTGAGCACTAACAAGTACTGTTTGGTGGATAATTAGTAACATAGCTCGCAGGATTCCTAAACCAGAATTTTCTAGTGTATTATAAATTATAATATATTTAAATGTTTATTGGTTATAAAACCAATCTAAGGTGCACTGCATGTTTTGCAAATATTTAGCGAATTATACATAACATATATAGATTAAACAAAAATTCTGTGTTGTGATATATTTGATAATAGTCGTAATAATTGCACTAAAGGATTTATCTCAAAAATCCTAGATCACATTTAGCTCAAAATTTGGAATCCCTATTAATTGGGGGATTCCTATTCCAGGTTACGGATGGAGTCTTCCAGGTGCTTGAGTTCCGTTTTAAGTTAGTTGGGAAGCAGAGCGGTTCTGGTCCAGTTAGTGGAGTGTTTGCTCTTTTTCTAGCTAGATTGTTCTGGTTTTTCATTGCCTTCTATCCCTTGGTGAGCTAGCACCAACAGTAGGAGGACTTTATTATCTTTGTCTAATTCAATTTAAAAAATACGTTCGTTATTTCCAAAGAGGTTTATTCGTTATTATTTAGTTATGCGTTCGTTATTTCCAAAGGTTTATGAATCTAAAAGAAGCAAAAAGACTCAAAGTCTCAGTCTCACTATTTGCGAAGCAAGATGTGTCAAAGGGGGCTTCCCAAATGTTGAAAGACCGGGACTTTGAGTCTTTTTGCTTCTTTTGGATTTGTCTAATTCGTTCAGTTTCTCTAGGCATTCTTTGTCCCACTTCGAATTGATGGTTACTGAGTTGGTCGCTGTTAATGCTGCTTGACTTGTTAAATACCGATATAAAAAGTGAGTAACCAGTGAAAGGTAGTGATGATCAAATTCAATGGAAAGACAGGAACATAATCAAAACTGTAGCTAAACTACCGTAAAGTAAGGGTATTTTACACCCAATAGGTATATGAGAGCTAGTTGAAGTGCCGGATAAAGTGTGCAGATTTTAGGAATTAAAAGAAGTACAGGTGACATCAAAATAAAACACTAAATCACCACAATACACCAAGGCACTTTTACTTTTACACTGGACGCGCGTTTCGGTAACCATGTTAGCATCATCAGCAGATGATTATGAACTCAATTTTAGTTTATAATCATCCGCTGATGATGCTAACATGGTTAGCGAAACGCGCATCCAGTGTAAAAGTAAAAGTGTTTTGGTGAATTGCGGTGATTTAGTATTTTATTTTGCTGTGTAACATCAAAGGTTCCAACCTTTAACTGTAATGGCAGGTAACATTTTATGTCCTTGTGATAGACTATCAAATGTGCGTACATAGTGGTTTTAGTGTCTCCAAATTATTAGACTTTTTGAAAAGGATAGGACTGGAGAATGTAACCTAGAGATAACCAAGAGAATCATCATCTGTAAAGTCGAAGTGGAATAGGCCAATAGCTACCTCAAAAAATGGAATTTAATCTAATAATTATTAAAATTCACGAAAAAAAATCAATAAATGTAGAAAAAATTTGTTTGAAAAAAAAATTGTTTCAAAGAATTCGTGATGTTTTTCAAAAATGTCATGATTGTCTTCAACCCTGTTAAAAACTAACTCTATATCATAGATATCATTATATTTTTAAATTTTTAATATCAGATTCCTTGAGAGAAATGTTAAGTCAAAAAAACGATTTTGAGGCTGTGAATTTAAATAATTTAAATAAATCAAAGGTAATGTACAATTTTCAATCATTATTAACATCTGTATCACATTGTAGAAAGAACGATACAAATGTAGGTAAGTCCACCATCCACTATATTTATTTACAAGGTTTATGTATTAAATCTGTGCCACACGCTGTTTATTGTTTTTGTCGAACATTGTGAACAACTCGGCGTTCTTGCCGTTCATCTGCGTAATCCTCCTCTTTTTTGCGTTGGCAAAAACAGGCGTCGGACTACATATAGCCGCAAGTGATCCGTCAAAAAATACAACGCTTTCCATTTGCAGATGCGTGTTACAATTTCACCTGCACTTTCCTGCTCGGTTTCTAGCAATTTCACCCAAGTCGCCGTTAAGGCTGTTCTCGCATTCGAAAAGTTATAAAAATGGAAATATTTCTTTATTGTTGTAACTTGTAGATTGTTGGGAGGGGAGAAGTTAATCACTGCGGATGATCTATTGCATCCCTTTGAGTCACAGGTCTTTGACAAAAGCCAGTATCTGAGACAGTTTTACAGAAATTAGTTCCCCATATGGCACGAATGTAAGGTAATGTTGTATCGGTGTATTTAGTGATTGTGTTCTGGTGTTTCCCCATTTTTTCTGCATTGGCCGTTGTTTCTTAGTTTCAATATACTGAGGTGTTCATTCAGGAGATAGTGTCCTGTTAAACACCCTGCGACAATATGAAGATTCTTCTTTGTTAAGTAAAGGAAAATTTTTGATTTTACTTAGCCTTCAGCTCAGAGAAATTTCTTCGAGTATCTTAGACCGTTGAAGGAGTCCCATTCCAGGTTACAGATGGAGTCTTCCAGGTTCTTGAGTTCTGCTTTAAGTTGATGTCTACTTGGGACTTGTAGAATTTTATACTATATCCAGTGACTTACGCACCATTAAGTCTTGGTGCGATTCTAATCTCCTATGCCTCAACCTATCAAAAACTAAAGTTTTGTCATATAAAAGTACTATACAACCTTTTGTACTTAATAACACTACTATTGACGTCGTGGACTCTGTGAAATTCTTAGGACTTGTTGTAGACAACTCATTAAAATGGGACTTTACATCGAAGCTCTATCAAAGAATCTAAGCGCTGCCTGTTTTGCGCTAAGATCAGTTTCTAAGGAACTTAACTTATCAACCTCTAGAATAGTCTATTATGCCTTTTTTGAGTCACATCTTCGTTATGCCCTTCCATTCTGGGGTACTTGCTGCGCAACAAAATTTGATCGTGTTTTCATACTTCAAAAGAGAGCAGTTCGATATTTATTGGGACTGAACAGTAGAACTCACTGCCAGAATTTCTTTAAAAATTTGAAAATACCGACTCTTCCTTCTTTATTCATTTTTGAATCCACTTGCTTAATCCGCAAGCACATATCTGCTATTCCCGAAAGGCCATCTCATAACTATCCACTTAGGAATGCAGAGCTCGATCTTTATCTGCCAACCCCGAGCTCAGAACTAGTTAAGGGTTCAATACTGTACAATGCCAAAAAAATGTACAATCATCTGCCTTTGAATATCAAATCGCTTTCATTCTTTCCCGCATTTCGCAAAGCTTTAAAATCATACCTACTGGAGAGAGCCCTATATGCGGTAAACGACTTTTTTGTTGATGTTTAATTATGAACAATTTTGTATTTTAAAATTTTGATCATCTCACACACTGGTCAAAGGTCAAGTATTTAATATTCTATAACTTTAAAATTATATCTATTTACTGCGTACTGTTCTAAAATTGTCCATGTATATTCTTTTTGCAATTTTAAAGACTTAAATTTTTTTGAATTGTATTATTTGTATTGTGTATTTTTTGTTGTTTGTATTTTTTTGTGATTTTGTTGTTTGTGAGTGCTTTGTCGATGAAGCTGTTTTGGCTTTTTGCACAATAAAGCGTTGTTTGTTTGTTTGTTTGTTGTTGAATACATATGACGTATTTTTTGAACCACCCCAATCTACCCCTTAGGCGGCACCCCTACTCACTTGGAAATCTTAACTGGCAACACCCCACTTGTGGCGTCTTTTTGGAAAGCCCATTAAAAATGCTAAACGATGATCATAAAGTTTTTAGGGTGAAATTGAAAAACTACCCCTTACACGAAAAATTAGGTGGTTACAATAATGAAAAAAGTGTTTTTTTCAGCATAAGTTACAAATTAGGACCCAGCTAAATGAGGCAAATGAGGTATTTTTCAAACCACCCCGACCCACCCATAGGTGCCAGCCCCTCACTTCTAATCTCAAGATAGCAATACCCCACTTGTAGACTTTTTCTTGTTGAGTTACACTAAATCCATAGTCTACAAGACAAAACAAGGTTCGTTGCAAGAATTGCGGCAGAGGATAACTGAAGGATGTCGAAATAATATTCCGAGAGAGACTTTCAAAAAAAGTGAGAGAAGGATTTGAAAATCATTTGTATTTTTGTATGGAACAAAACGGCTGTCATTTTGAGCAATTGTTAAAATAAATTATCATTTTAACAATTGTGATAATTTCTTTCAAATTGTCACACCTACATTTCTTATCACTACTTACCAGTAATTAAGTTGAAGTCTGTATGACCATCGTTTAGCAATTTCAATTAGCTTTCCAAATAAGTGTCACAAGTGGGGTATCGATATCTTGAGATTAGAAGTGAGGGGGTGATACCTAGGGGTAGGTCGGGGTGGTTTGAAAAATACCTAATTTGCCTTATTTAGCTGGGTCCCAATTTGTAACTTATGCTGCAAAAACTTTTTTCATTAATGTCCACCTAATTTTTCGTGTAATTTTTCAATTTCACCCTAAAAACTTTATGATCATCGTTCAGCATTTTTCATGAGCTTTCCAAAAAGGCGCCACAAGTGGGGTGTTGCCATTTAAGATTTTCAAGTGAGTAGGGATTAGGGTTGCCGCCTAAGGGGTAGGTCGGGTTGGTTCAAAAAATACGTCATATGTATTCCCCCTCGATATTATAGAAAAGGTATTTTTTATTTTTTTTATATCTTCTTTGGTTTAAAAATTATACCCATTGTAAGTTTTTAGTGGCCCATCCTGTGTATGCAGTGATTTTGAGCAATGAATATGAGAAATTTTATCGAATCCGAAACAGTGTAACATCAAAACTGTATTCAAAGCTTCTTTTTAACAGAGACATGCTCTAAACAGAACATAGTTGACCTCTTGTACATACTTGCAAAGTGCATCATCAGCTTGTCACAAGTGCACAAGACCTTGTTGGTTAGCTGAAGTGGCGAGTGCGACCGTTTGTCGCACTCCAATTAGCAGATTTGCCGTTTTGATACTACTCAATCTGAACTCATATCTCTAGGGATGGTTAAGTTGAGTTGTTAAGTGTTTATAACCATTCGGTTGTATTAAGTTGATGACATTGGTTATCTCAAGTTTTTGTCGGTAACACCTTCAGTATTTAAGAAGCTGGAGCCTCCGAGGAACCGAACCCGGGTCCTATACAAAACCAGACAGCGCCACAGGAAATGCAGGACCGTTCCCTCTTCTTTCGGGTCCTTTCAGCTGCGGCAACCTTTGTTAAAAGAGATGCGCATTCTCGTCGCATGTTTACATTTTGGTCAGTGAAATCCTTACGCGATTTAGTTATCAGCTTCCTCGATTTCGTAAGGTCGTATTTGGGCCAAATTTTTCGGGCTGTTCTGCAGGTGCATAAAAGTTTTTCAACTGTGGTATTGAGGAGTTATCAACTATGGGTGGCTGCAACGACGTCCCGTAATCCTGTTGTTAAAACATAACAATATGTTTTTATATGCAAAAACGAGCTGTTATGTTTTAAGAGCAAGATTACGGGACGTCGTTGTAGCCACCGGAAGTAACCAAAACGTTACCTACATTTTTTCGCCGAATTAGAAGGGTATTATTTGGGACGTTTTACTAAGGTAACATACTCAAGGTAGTTTGCTATTTCTTTGAGGAAGCAGATCGCTGACCGTACTATATAAATATTTATTTAAATAATTAATGTGCTCGTACCGACTGGAAGCTAAACTTAATAAGCTTGGGCCAACAGTAAACACATTAACCACTAAGCCACAGCCAACCACTGCTCATGTCAAACAGAACTTCATGTACTTTACAGTTGAGGATTAGAACCTTTGGTGTTACAACTAGTAGTGGGAACTATCGAATGAATACTATCGAAACATTCGATAGTTGCAATTCATTCGAATAATTCGATAGCTAGTAAAAAAACATTCGTTGAAAACTATTCGAATAAAATCTGCCTTGAAATATTGTATTCTAGTAATTCGGCAGCACAAACCATTCATTTATTAAATTCATTCATTTATGAAATTCATTTATTCGTCAGGATCGATTATAATAAAATATTAACTGGATTTTAGTTGTCGCCCGGCGACGTAGGTTTCTTTCCGAGAAACCCGACAGCGGTCGGTGGCAATGCTAGAAAGAAGCCGGCATCTTTGATTTTTTGCGGAGTCATATAAAGATAAGGACACATTATTTTTTTTTATTGAGGTGCTAGTATTTACACAGAAAATACATTATGAAGGGCGCTGTTGCCATATATTGGTATTAGTTCATATTAGCAAAGAATATTATTGTTTGGCTTTAGTTAGTTAGGGATAGTATGTCTATATATTTTGCATTTTTTTTTATTAATATTCTGTTGTTAGGTTAGGTTAGATAATAAAATATTTTGGATGTAGGAAAATGATTTTTAATGATTTTAAACAAAGACTGGTTTAATAAAAATAATAATAACAGTAATAATTTGTTATACCTATTAACAACAAAATTTAAAATAATTTAATATAAACATTTTTTTTACGTAGTAGCAAAATATAAACAACAAATTAGATGTCAAAATTATTTATATTAGATCATATTTAAAAATAATATAGTCTTTAAATTTTGGCATCGTTGGTTTATTAAATAATAATAATTACAGAGCTAATTTGTTATATTAACAACAAACCTTAAAATCATGAAATATAAACATTTATTAATTTTCTAAGCATGCAGTGTAATGGAAGGAAAATATAAATGAAAAATTAGAAATCAAAATTATTTATATTAGGTACTTTATATTATTATTTAAAAATAATATTTACTTTCACTGGCATTTACTTTAAAAAATAAATGAAATATTTCTTCGCAAAAAACTACATGTAAGAGAATTAGCATAAACAAAATACAAACATCGTTAACTTTTTTTTTAAATTGGCACGTGTAAAACTTTAAGTTCATCTCATCTCTCTTAAAAATTGCTACTTCTCAAAATTTCCCATTAAAAAATAGACCATATATACCATATAAAATAAAATAATTGAAAGATCGGGCTACGGAAAATCACACAATTTTCGGAAAAATTTTGACACCTGCACACGCACACAATCGTCAATTTAAAAAACTACTATTTTAGTATTTTAAATATTTTAATAAACGCAAAAATAGCACAGTATTTATAAGGTGAAGTTATAAAAATTTGGAAGAACTAATAATGCACTGACGCACACAAAAATCAAACGAATACTAAATTTTATTTTTCATTTATCAAAAGCATTCGATAGTCGTGGCTCAACGATAACCATTTAGTCGCACGGCGAGGTTGTCACATATGCTTTAGTATACAAATGAATGAATGATTTTATTCGAATAAAACCATTCGATAGTTGAAATCATTCATTCAGTAACCATTCGATAGTCTAATTCATTCGATAGTTTCCATCGCTAGTTACAACAGCAAAATAAAACACTAATTCACCACAATACATCAAAACGCTTTATTTTTGGACTGGGCGCGCGTTTCGCTAACCATGTTAGATCATCCGCAGATGATCAAAACTGCTAAAAAAAGTTTAATCGTCTGCTGATAATGCTAATATGGTTAAAGAAACGCGCGTCTCGTGCAGAAGTAAAAGTGTTTTGGTGTATTGTGGTGATTTAGTGTTTTATTTTGCTTCATGGTCTTGTCAAAATCAAGGGTCGCAAATCTAAAATAAATCGCATTGGAAGAATTAAAGAAGATATTTTTATTATAAATAGTAATAATATTTTCAGCAAAATAAACATTATCAAGTGCCAAAATTTTTGGAAAACATATTTTAACGTTTTGAACTATGTATATGAACGTATATAACACTACTACCTCCTTAAATCATCCGTACGTGCTGCCAGTCAACGGCTACTTACTGTCGAATCGATCTTATTGAGAGACGTGAATGTGAGTTAAAGGCGCGCTATTTCGCTCATTTTTATCACCGTCTAACCGCACATGAAAGTTTTTTCTTCGCGTCGAATAAAAATGTTTTAATTGTAGCGAATTTATCGGATGTAACAGTACCGCGTACCGCGCAGGTTATGTAATTGGGAGAGGTCAGAAGAAAGAGACGAAGAAATCAGCTGATTTTCATTAGTAACTTTCCATTTAAAGCCGGTGCCGATTTCCCGTTTCTAGGATTCTAAATTCGTGTCAATATCGTGTTGATAAATGATTTTTATTGAAAAAAAAAGAAAAATGCTTAGTTTTCGATTTGCATTTAGGTACGTTCAATTTCTCTTAACTCTTGACATTGTCATAGGTTTCATTTATTAGAAATCTTCCTTTCATTAGATCTGTACGTGGAAATAAAGAAATGTGATTTATAGTCTGTGTAGGCATAGATAATAAAATAAATGAAGGTGTATTTATTGGTGGTTGGTATTGGTAGGTGGTGTTAATACACGAGACTGAATTATGATAGACAGAAGTTGCTTGTTAATCTTACACCGCAGTACATAAAGTTTATGTCGAATCAATTCAGTTTGCCCGATAAAAAAATGACAGTGTCATGTGTCAACTTTACATAAAAATAAATTGGCGCCGGGAGGCACTTATAGCCGCCCATACTAAAATATGTTAAAATATGTTAATAAAAAGTTGGTAGGCAGTCATTTTAGTTTTAATGTAAAGGAACATTTTAATTTTTTTTATCACAAAAACTGCGACTTTGACTGATTTTGATGTTATTACAAATTTTGTTGCAAATATTATTCCTAAACTTAAATTGAAAACCGCGTTTCGCTAGCTACTGTAATTTTAGAGTTACGATTTTTTAAAATTTTTAACTCCCTCCCATACCGCCTTAACAACCCCCCACCTCACCAAAAAGTAATTCCAGATTCTCGGGTGCCACAGTATTTTTGTGCCAAATTTGGTTAAAATCGGTTTAGCGGTTTTTGAGTTATCGTGTTACAGACGGACAGACAGACAGACACCATGAAAATATTTTGTATTTAGGTCATTTATGACCCAAATAACTAATTTTGAGTGAAATCAAAAAAACTTTTTTTTTGCCGATCTTAATAGCCTACCATATCTATTGGTATGGTCGGCTAAAAAGTGAGGTTATTAAAATAATGACGATATATTGAAAAACCTGAAAAATAAGTTGTACAGACGTAGATTTCATGTCTATGTTAATTTTCAAAAAAATATGCAGAATTTCAAAAACATCTCTATTTTAATCATTTCGAAAAATTAAAAAAAAAACAATCTTTTGACTAGAATCACTGGATCTTTTTCAAAAGTGGCTCACATCTATAATATTTATTTTTTTTGGATAAAAAAACAAAATTTGGTATTTTAGTATATGACACGATACATGAGAATTGATCCGTATAGCGAGAAAAAGCCAACCGCAAAATCTAAACTAGTCTAAATCCAGTTACTAATCCGAAAATTCTCTAACAATGTATTGCCAACTATTTATATCGT
This sequence comes from Sitophilus oryzae, assembly GCF_002938485.1. NCBI lineage: Eukaryota > Metazoa > Arthropoda > Insecta > Coleoptera > Curculionidae > Sitophilus > Sitophilus oryzae. The sequence continues at coordinate 304,899 of NW_022145805.1, read as the reverse complement.
TGTGGATAGCTCCATGCAACTAAATATGTACCGTATGATTGAAAAAAAATGGCGTCCAGTTGGTTTGGAAATGACGAATCGATGACATATCCCATATAATTTTACATATAAAATGACAGCGATCTTCATTTCATAACCATCGCTGACACCGTTTTTATTCGATCATACGGGAGTAGCTATATTAATCCAAATCTAGTTGTTGATATTATAAAACCATTGTATCTTTCATTCTTTTTAAAATTATTTTTATGTCTTAACATTCATGTATTATTTTTTGTATACTCTAGATTTTTCAAAACCGCTTAATATTTAATGAGACATAAGCAGGCGTTTCATAATTGCAACAACTAGACTGTTACATAATCGTTTTTATAATAAACTTTTAAGTCTCGTTTCCTCAGCTAATATACTTAATTCATATGCTAACCCCTTGTCTAAATATTTGCTCATTCTCTTCGTTATATTAAGGCTTTTAATGCTTAGAGCTTATTAAAGGAATTATATCACTACAATTGGTTTTATTCAGTTTTTAGTTCTTTTTATTGTTTGTTTATTGTAAATATTATTTTATTTATTTAATAATAAATTTACAGCGTTAATAAGATTTTATTAATTTTATTGGTGAGATATGATTTAGAATTTTACTTAATTATATTGATTTAATCATCAAAATATCGAAATTTTGAAAACGAAAGTATGCAAACATATACTGGAGAATAAATTACACAGCATTGACATAGTTTTTAGTTTAAATAAAAAATATTGATTGTTTTAATACTGCACAATACGTTAAATATTATATCTTTATTAATTTAATGATACCTGACCTGTCTGAAAGTATATAAATATACAAAATTAGATTTAGGTGAGTTCCAAGTAACAATATATTTACAATATTAGATAATATCGCAATTAAGACAAACTATTTAATAATCATCAAAATATCTGCTTTGCGAAGAAAAACAGGATTAGAGAGAAACGATTCTTTTTCATGGTTCTTTCATGGGAGACTCACTTTGTCTAAGCCCTCAAACAACATAAATTTGTAGAAGAAGGTAGCAATGTGATATGATGGGTTTGTAAATTGATCACAGTAGGCCGATGATAGGGGTGAGCATAGTACATATTGAACGGTTTTTTTTGCAAGTCTCGGGTTCATCCCAATACTTCTTAAAACGATTTTGTCTGTCATTGCTGCAATAGGTAATGAGCTTGGGACCGGTCCAATAATAATATTTAAACCGGCTACCTCCTTAAGCAATATATCAGAGTTTTTGTTGTCATTACATATTGTTCGTGTCGTTTTATGCAGCTCAACGCAATCTTTAATATGAGAGCCATTATATTAGCCATTATACGCTCACCCGATAGTTATTTTGAATTTTCATAAGTGATCTACTATCTGTTAAGAAATTGATGTTCAGCAACAGTTTCACAGAAGATAATTTTCTGGTTGTCATGCCTACCAGTTTCACCTGTAGGATACTGGTGTCTTTTTCGAAGGCACTAGTATATTTCATCTTGGATTTTAAGCCTGCGTGAAAATATTTTGCAGCCTGTATTTTCTTGCCTTTTTGAACCGTCTTTGAAGATATTGATTATACCTTGATAAAAATGTAGAAATCCATAATCAACAGATCCATTCTGTTATTATATTTTCAAAAACTTGTAAGGAGGAAAATTGTTTTTTAACAAATCTTCAGGGTTTAAAAATACAAAATAAACATTTCAATTGAACAAAAACTAAAAAACTAAAATTGAACAATATAATAAAAAAAGAAAATATTAAGAAAAAACTAAGTCGTCGAATTCCGCGCAAAAAAATCTAGAGGTGCGTCCAGACTTGAACATTTTAGCCTGAACGAACAAAACGAACCAAACGCGAATCAAAAGAATTAGTCTGAACAAAAAATAATTGTGTTCGCATGAATATAAATTTTTATAAATGTTCCATCTGCTCAAAATGTTTGTAAGTATACCGCGGTAGTTAATTTTTTACTGGTAAATGGTACAAAACCAACAAACATAGCAAAGTATAAAGATATAAAGAACATGAATACTGGATTTCCGAAAATCTATAATTACTGATAAGTATTCAAAACCCGCCAAATGCAATTAAAATGGGATACTTGGTAATACTGCTGCAGTCTTACAAGCAATATTTTTTAATTGGAGTATACGGTGTGGTGCATCGGAACACGGGACATAGGAAACCCATGTTAATTTTGAAAAGGTCAAATATTATCTCCCCGGATGATTTTGACCAAAAGTTGTATTAGACTTTTATGAAGAAGCGTTAAAGTTGGACTTTTGTGTAGAACTTCGAATCCACCAAATTAGTAAAAATTTTAATACGGCCCAGAGAAAGCTACAATTAAAATACCTGCAAAAATGTGTTTGTGTCATTGTCAAATTCGATGTCACATTTTGTTTACAAAAATTTGAAGATACCAAACAAAGTAAATTTGTATAAAATAATTATGAATTTTGCAACTTCTGTACAAGTTATACGATGGTTAAACGGCATTTTGCTGGAAATAATATTCCCGCTATGTTAGATATGTTCGCCCAGCTCAGTCGTCGGAAAGCGTTACCACAGTTTAAAGAATAAACCGGAGCTGAGGTTTGAAACTAAAGGCACTAAGGTATGGTCATGGAAATGTGAGGATAAAAATAATTAAACAGGAAGAAAATAACAATGACTTGAATATTCTTCATGTTGTCTTCAACATGAACGAAACTAACTCCCGTTTATTGCAGATACAGAAGGAAAAGGCCACACGATCTTTCGCCGAACGACTTCTTCCCTTTGGAGTACAGTCAACAACCGTCTTTATGGGTATATTAAATACAGAAATTTAGATGAACTGAAAACGACACCTCTGTGTTATGCTAAAAATTCTCCCCTTAACAGTTTTTGTATTGTGAGGCGTGTATTTCCTAATCATATGAGGTATTGTGTGGCTGCGAATGGGGAATTATGTAAACATTTTTAATTAGTACAGTTTAATAAAGTTTCTTGTATTACAAATATTTCGATTATCTTTGAATTATTGTGAATGTATCTGGTATGAGCGAGGCCTGCGAGTGATAAAGAGCCAAAAAGTCATACACGGCGAATACTATTTTCAGTTCAACTGATTCTTCCAATACGGAAAAAAAAATAACAACCTTTTTCAAACCATAGAAATTCTTGTAAATAAAAAAATGTGACATCGAATTTGACAATGACAAAATCATATTTTTACTGGTATTTTAATTGTACCTTTCTCTGGGTCCTATTATAAATTTTTAGTAATTTGAAGGTATATTTTTGCAAATAACATTTAGATGCATATTCCAAATAAAACGAAATTCTAGACAAGAGTACAACTTTAGCGCCTCTTCAAAAAAGTCTAATACAATTTTTGCATAAAATCATCTGGGGAGATAATATTTTACCTTTTCAAAATTTACATGGGATTTCCTGTCTCGCGTTCCGATGCACTACACGGTATATTTATAATTACAATCAAATATTAGTTATATAAATGAATATTGGATAGGATTTGGTATGGAACGGTAGAAAAGTACATTCATGTAATCATTAATCATGAAGATAAAATTTATTGAAACTGGGTTTGATGTATTCAGACCTTTTTTCCTGGTGGATTATATTCAGCTAGATATATGCGATGTCCAGGTGTCCGTAATAGTATCGGAATCGGAAAACTGCCGCTTTCCGTCGAAAAGAAAAGTCCGTAGCGGCCGTATTTCAGGCGCCTTAACAACACTGTGGGTGTAAATGCAGACGCTCCGTGGGTTTTATTTACAGTATATTACCCGGCCGCGAACCAACGAATATCTGGAGATGGGATGAGAACGGACCTTCGAGTGCGACAAGGATACGAATAGGTGTAAACCCAGAGCGATAAATAGATAGGGTGTATGTGTCGTTTGTACTATATGTTTGTTTCTCTAAGGTTCAGTTTACCACGAACTAAAAAATGTATTTTTTGAACAAGATTGGAAAATTAAATTTTATATAGTTGTATATAAAATAAGTCACTAAAGACATTAGATTTGTTGATGACACAATTCTTATTGCTCTTATATTGGACTCCAGAGTTTAGTGATGCGACTGTTTCCTGTAGGAAATGAGATGAAGATCAATTGCTCTAAAACTAAAATCATTGTATTTGGAAAGAACCAAAATATACCAATTCCCATTACTATTGGAGGCAATATCTTGAAACAGTTCTAAAAGTTCAAATATTTGAGGTCTCGGATTGTTAACACCTTGAATAACGACGTAGAAATAAAAACCAGGCTAGAACAGTCCAGATATGCATTTTTAAAAATGAAGAATTTTTTCCAAAACCCCAGGGCCTGGATTCTGGAACTTCGACTCAAAAACATTACGCTTTCAAAGCGGTAAGCGAAAGTATTCGATTAGCGGAACGCCAAGCAGTCGATTTTGGTACTCTCGGTAGTGCGAATCGTTTTCTGGCTTCGCGTTGAGCACATATTGGGAACATCGCAATTTCTCAGGTAAATAGTCAAATGTGGATAAACAATGAAAAATTCCAATGTTACGTTAATTTCATAACCTATTGTTGAGTTATGTCAACCTTTTTTTTCTATGGATTTCTATGGATGTGTATTCTTATTATACAAAGGAAATATTGAAGATGCTTTTCAGCATTTTGGATAATTTGGATAAGCTGCCAAGTCGTAACTTATCAATTACTTATAGAGGAATTTATTGAAGAAGTAGTTTTCACTAAAGAGCAAGAGAACGCACAAAATCACAATTTTGATCACAGTTCGACAAACAAAACGATCCTAGGTAGCCGTTTTCGAAACGCTTAGCACAATCAGTAAAGACGCTAAGTGCATCAGATGAAAATACCCAAATCGGTAGTTAAGTGTGGACTAAGAGAAAATTAACGTCATATATGCTGGGCGTCTAAAAGCGCTTAGCGTTAAGTTACTGAATTCAGGGCCCAGATTATATCTATAGAGTTGAGAATTAGGCTCGTCAGGTGTTATGTTTGGTCAATCCTGTTATAGGCGCAGAAATATGGATACTGAAGGTATTACTAAGAGATGAACCTCGAATCGTTCGAAACATGGATATATCGAAGAACACTTAAGATACCATGGACAGCCCGTTTCACAAAAACCGAGGTTTACGAAGATGGGTAGTTTACGAGAGGGTAGAGAATGGGAACTGCTCAATATATAATGAAAATGAAAAAAAACACCGTAATTGTTAATCGGAAAAAAATAAAAGAAATCGAAAAATAATAAAAAAAGAAGGAAAAAGGGGACTCTGCAGCAAAAAAATCCTTGGTTGAGAATCTTCAGAAATTGGACTCATCTTACTTTTGTTTCGTTTTTAGTCCACTTTTCCCATTCTGTTTACGAGACATGGTTTATTCAATATTTATGTCTTGACCTCACAAAACGTACGAACATGCGTCATCTCCAGCTCTTCTTACAATGGTACTTTTTTCGTCTCTAGGGGTGTGAAACAGAAATTTGATCGATTTTGATTTTTTCGCTTTGGTCGTTGCTTTAGATATTCTAGTTTTAGCAACCGCTACGGGTAAGTTTCTACTTGATTGTCTGGTAACCTTAACTTTAACTTTACATAATAAGAGCCTAAGTGGTTTAGCTGTCCTACCTAAGTGGTTTAGCTGTCCAATGGTGCATTAGTGCCCTAAAGGTTTAAATGAAAACCTACATCTACTTTTTTATCACTCTGGTGCTCTGAAACAAACACAAGACAAAATACGAAAAGAGAGACGCAGATAAACAGAGAGATGAATGCCGTTCTGGACCGGTTGCCGCGTATTTTTTTCTCTCTCTATACCCTCAAGAATCGATGCGGCCGGGAGCTTTTGGGCTGATGGTATTTCGTTCTTTCTGTCTTTTATTCTCTCCTGGGCACAAGTCGGGAAAATATCTTTTCCTTTTCACACAATTATCTAAGTTGGAAAGAGTGGCCATTAAACAGGACATAATTACCAGAAAGTTAAAAACAAAAATGATTCACTAAAAAATGATTGAGGATATTGATTCCCTATAGTTTTAAATAATGTATAATATTTTAAATGCTCTTATTACTACCAATAATCTTAAACAAGACTTTCAGCAATATCCCTACCTATAGATATTCTAAACAATATCTTTTGCAACTGTAAAAATATAAAGTGTTCGAGAAAATTAAAATACCTCTTTTTGATGAGAAGTTAGGTACAAAATGATGAAATAAACGATGGTAAGAAATTAATTAGGGGTACAAAATGATACTGATAGTGTTATATTATAATTATTATTGCATATGCATACTATTATTGTTTAAATCACCACAATACACCAAAACACTTTTACTTTTACACTGGACGCGCGTTTCGCTAACCATGTTAGCATCATCAGCAGATGATTATAAACTAGTTGTTTATAATCATCTTAGTTTATAATCATCTGCTGATGATGCTAACATGGTTAGCGAAACGCGCGTCCAGTGTAAAAGTAAAAGTGTTTTGGTGTATTGTGGTGATTTAGTGTTTTTATTTTGCTGTGTAACACCAAAGGTTCCAACCCTCAACTGTAATCTATTATTGTTTACTATCATATCAGGCTGCAAATATTGTCTTCTATATACTATTTTAAGGGTTTGTATATGTTTATATTTGTTACCTATATTGACAATGACATTTTTGTGTATAGTACCTATTTGGTTGATCTCTATAAATAGTAACAGTCACAATAAGAACCATGGATGGAGAGAACAAAGGCCATTGAAGGAATGCGATACAAAAAACTATTCTATTAATAACGAACAACTTGTAATAGTACTAGTATCGAGTAACTCTTTCACTCGAGTCAAGGAGACACGACACAAAACCGAAAAAATCAGTACCCATTGCGCAACCATGAGAAGACAACGGCAAAACAACGGTATTGTAGGTACTACGCTGGTGCGAGTTTCGGGAGATTTAACAGTAGCATAACAGAAAGATATTTTTTTAATATTCCAAATATCTACATTGAAAGAAAACTTACTAGTATTTAACTCTGTAATATCATGTAGAATGTATGGGAGGAGGGTTATTCACCGCGACCTTACATGTCTATTGTATCCCCCTTTTCTAAATAACGGTTTATTGTACAAAAAGCCAAAATAGCTTCATCGATAAAGCTTTTAAAAATTCCAATTTTAAAAAAAAATACGTCATTAAAATTACAAATAGAATATATATGGACATTGCAGAACACAAAAAAACATACATATCAATAAAATTTGATAATAGGAAAATTGTAAATGGATATAATCATGTAAGAGTATAATTAAATATTAGATACTAGACCTTTAATCAGTGTGTAAGATGATCAAAATTTTAAAATTCAAAATTGTTCATGATTAAACATCAACAAAATAGTCGTTTACCGCATATAGGGCTCTCTCTAGTAAGTATGATTTCAGAGCTTTGCGAAGTGCCGGAAAGAATGAAATCGATTTGATATCCAAAGACAGATGATTGTACCGGGTGGCCAACTAAGAATGGACGCCAGCTGTATCTCAGAAACTACTTATCCAATAACTTTGGGAAAAAAATTCTAATAAGTAAATTGATCAAGAGAAATCGCTGGAAATTATTTTCAAGTTCGAAAAATGCCCGCTAGGGGGCGTATCTAATAGCCAATCACAAAACAGGATTTTTCTCAAAAATATGCAGATAACAGGTATTTTTAATATTACTGTTGTAATCATCGAGAAATTTGTAATTCTTTCGATGTAGAGTATTTTGCTCTATCTTATAAAATAAAGTGGTGGGGGAAGGTTAAACTTACTTTTATTAAAATAAAGATAACTCTGGTTTGAGTTACGCGATTTAAACGAACTAGGGCTCATTTAAAAGAGCTTTTCTTCCTTAATGATCTCCAGTATAAATTTTGTTTTCACAATTTTTTTCGTGGTAGCTAGAGGGCGCTGTTTGACATCATAACAGATATTGCGATTTTGCGTAAAAAAATTAAATAAAAGGCTATATTTCTCTTTGCACAGTTAAATAGAGCACAACATTTCCAAAATATTAGCGCAAACCGTAACTTTCTATCTTCTTTCTAACCGGAGATATTAAGAGAACAAATCATGTTAGGCTGCTGCTTAGGATTATATGGTCTAAAAATTAAAGTAGTAGGCTAGGAAACAAAAAGAGGTAAATTGGTTGCGTCAAAATATCAAAACGTTTTAGTTCAGTTTTCGTGCATCCGAATTTCGGCCGTTTTCTTAAAAAAATGACGTCATAATTATTTAAACGTGTTTATGTAACATTATCATCCATCCATATAATTTTTACGAATTTCTTGGTTAATTATACGTAAATAGTTCTCAGATTAAAATGTCCGAAAGTCGGACAATCAATAATTTTATTAAAATTTCTAGGAATTTTGTGCCGCCATATTGCTTTTAACAGAAAATGGCAGAATTTCTTATGGTCGAAAACTAGGGGTTTATTTCATGTAACGACATTTAGTTATTAATCCAAGTTCGTCCTTGATTTTACTTGTTTTCGTGTTTTACCTGTTTTTTGTGTTATTTATTATTATATTATAAAGTTTATGTCGTTTGGGTCACTTTTCACATAGCACCGAACGAAAGTGCGAATCTTAACAATATGCATACTACTGGTACAAATCTATCCTTGATGCAAGTAGTTTAGTACCAAGACAGTTGGTCGGTAAATGTTTACGCAGGAATTCTAGGATGGTGAATGACTGGACTTTTTTAATTATCTGAATGAAATGAACTATCCATAATTTCTAAGAAATAAATTTCCAATTTTGTTAGGGGATCTATCATGATGAAATTGCAGTTGTTGTAAATGCATCAGCATGAATGCAGTTGGTGTAGTTGAGACAGTGGTGCCGCTTATTTTGCTATGAATGTGTGGGGCTTCTTGGATACCACTTACTTTCCATGGCTAGCTAGGTCATCGGATTCAATATGCTTGGGTTTTAATTTATGGAGTCGAATCAAGAACGAACATGGATAAATAATAATTAAATAGTATTAAAATGAAATTAAAATATATGTTTTGATATTTTGACGTAACCAATTTACCTCTTTTTGATTCCTAGCCTACTACGATAATTTCTAGACCATATAATCCTAAGCGGCAGCATAACATGATTTGTTCTCTTAATATCTCCGGTTAGAGAGAAGATAGAAAGTTGCGGTTTGCGCTGATATTTTGGAAATTTCGTGCTCTATTTAACTGTGCAAAGAGAAATATAGCCTCCTATTTAGTTTTTTACGCAAAAGCGCAATATCTGTTATGATGTCAAACAGCGCTCTCTAGCTACCACGAAAAAAAATTGTGGAAACAAAATTTATACTGGAGATCATTAAGGAAGAAAAGCTCTTTTAAACGAGCCCTAGTTTGTTTAAATCGCATAACCTAAATCAGAGTTATCCTTATTTTAATAAAAGCAAGTTTAACCTTCCCCCACCACTTTATTATATGAGATAGAGCAAAATACTATACCAAAAAAATTACAAATTTCTCGATGATTACAATAGTAATATTTAAAATACCTGTTCACCTGCATATTTTTGAGAAAAAAAAACTGTTTGCTGATTAGCTATTAGAGAAACGCCCCCTAGCAGGCATTTTTCGAACTTAATAATTTCCAGCGATTTCTCTTGATCGATTTACTTATTAGAATTTTTTTCCCAAAGTTATACAACAAGTAGTTTCTGAGATACAGCCGGCGTCCATTCTTAGTTGGCCACCCGGTACATTTTTTGGCATTGTACCTACAGTATTGAGCCTTTAACTAGTTTTGAGTTCGGGGTTGGCAGATAAAGATCGTGCTCCGCATTCCTAAGTGGATAGTTGTGAGGTGGCCTTTCGGGAATAGGAGATATATGCTTGCGGATTAAGCAAACGGATTCAAAAATGAATAAAGAAGAAAGAGTCAGTATTTTGAAATTTTTAAAGAAATTCTGGCAGTGAGTTCTACTATTCAGTCCCAGTAAATATCGAACTGCTCTCTTTTGAAGTTTGAAAACACAATCAAATTTTGTCGCGCAGCAAGTACCCCAGAATGAAAGGGCATAACGAAGATGCGACTCAAAAAGGGCAGTTACAACTCATCACACACTCTCAGGGTTTCGAAAAAGGCCAGTATCTGAGATGGTTTTACAGAGATTAGTTCTCCATCTCCGATATCAGTGGTACCAAAGTTGTTTCCCATTTTCCTCACAGAATCTGCATTCACTGTTGTTTCTTAGCTTCAATCTACTGAGATGTCCATTGAGGAGACAGTGTCTTCTTAAAACCCCGTGACAATCCAAAGATTGTTCTTACTTAAATCGAGGAAAATTTTTGATTTTTCTCGATCGTAAGTTTTCTCGGTCATATATTGTAGAACCATATTGACGTATTAGTACTGCTATTTTTTATTTTTGTAATAAACACTACACGGTAATTTTTTATAATAGTTTGAAAAGTGAAAATAAACCAGGTTAAATATTTACTGAAATAATTTCCTTCTGCCAATAGAAGCAATAGAAAAAAAAAACAAAGAAAATTAATTTTCATACAAAAGTTAAAGCTACCAAAAGTATCGTTGTATAATATACATACATTTTTATACCGAAGCATTTTCTGTAATCTTTTTATTTAACTTTATGTTTGAGTAAAAGTTTTTACTAATTATTTAAAGCAGTTCTTTAATTTCCACTTTTTCCTCTCTAAAATATGGATTTTACCATATTAGTAGGTAGTTCCTTTATATAGTATGTTATTCGAGCATCATAAAAAAAACTATCGTAAAATAATCATGTTTTTTCAGCATCAAAATCCCTTTGCGTTAATTTTAAAACTTTAGAAGTTTACTAATAAAAAGAGAGCATGTATAAGTAACGAATACTAACAATTTTAATATTGAAACAAACTTCGAACATGTATCGTTTTTAATTTTTTTAGCGACATTTTTATCAGAGGAATCTAATATCGACGTTTAATACGAAGATTGACATTAATTAATAATGCGTGTTAAAATGAGATGAATCTCCATTAAAGTTAAAATGGTAGTTTCTATTGGATGAAGAATACGTATAGCATTACAGAGTAGAATCGACCTATTGGAGAGCTTTTTATGAAATTCTCACTTTCGGATGAACAACAGGTATTTCGTACAGGAGGAAGATTTCGAGGGGATCTTCATTTTCACTTGTAGTAGCAAATATATACATAAGTTGTCCCATGTCTGAAACATGTTGGTCTAGCGGCGGGGTGTGTATCGGGTTAGCTCCTCTATCTTTTCCGTCATTATATTCGTCATTAGTCTGCTGACATTTTCCACTCGTTCTCATCTCTACTACGTTGTCTTTCGTAATTAATCTTTTTTGGATATACAAATTACATACTTTGGTACAAAGCCAACAACATGCATCCTGCTGTTTTTTTATCCTTTGAAGGTATGATCCAAAAAGCCTATGTCCACTTATAGCTTGTGATGTATAAAAATCCATATCACCCCATTTTTTGTCACAATTTACACTACATATTTATTGTCTAATGTCTTTGATGAAAGTCTTGGCCCTGACCAACTTAACTAGTGAGACCCATATTCCCTGACCAACTTAGTGAGAAAGAAAAAGACTCAACTAGTGAGAAAGAAACTAGCGAGAAAGAAAAAGACTCAAAGTTTACCGTTTAATGAGCTCCACGTAAAAAAATGAGATATGCACCACATCCGTCCTCAGAAAGTCAATAGAAACTGGACAATACTTCCAACTTATTCCAACTAAATAAAACAAGGAGTAATCCGCATATAACGTTTACACATACGTTTTTTTTTCTAGCAATGAACAGTACACATACATTTATTTTTTCTAGCAATGAACAGTTATCACATACCTGAATTCTAACATACGCACGAGCATCGACAGAAATCCCTCTCGGTTTTCTGTGGGTCGCGACACAGCAGACTCACAGCAGATATATATTACTGTATAAAGCCAACAAGACCTTGAAAGATTATCACCTAGTCAAGATACTTGAATCCTTGCTCCAAAACAGATGGTTTTTCGTGACGCTCGAGGACAAAAAGAGTCGACGGCGAAACCAGAAAAATGGGCTGGCGCAAGGGAGCGTGCTGGCGCCAATTCTTTTCAACATATACACAAATGACCAACCAATTCCAGATAACGCTATGTATACCTATCTTGGATACCGATACCTATGTATACAGATACTACCTACTCCCTATCTTGGCATTGTGCTGGACAGAACATTAACTTACAAATATCACTGTGAAAAAAAACACGCGAAAACGTAGAAGCACGAAATTCCCTAATAAGGAAGCTGACCAATAGCAAATTGGTAGCCAAACCTATCGTGGTCAGAACCTCTGCTTAAGCTCTATGTTTCTCAACTGCTGAATATGCCTGCCCAGTGTGGTGTGATCTGCCCATGCAAAAAAGGTGAACATTGGCCTGAATGAAACATGCAGAATATTCTTGGTTGGTAACAGGTTGTATGAAACCTACTCCTTTAGAAAACTTTTACAAGGCCGTAGATTTTACAAGCCACGATTTACGCAGGGCAAAGCTCAAGAACATACTGAGAAGCTAAAATAAACCTTTGATGTTTGTAACTCAATTTTTGGCCAAGAATGCGACCTCAAGTAGGATGAATTTCCCTCCCACTACCCACTTAGAGAGGACCCACCAGATGGTGTTTTTTGCGACTGGAAAACCTGGAGAATGCTCAACTGTATCAGAACTGGGGAGGCCCCAGTAAAATCCAATCTGATTGAATGGGGTTTGCTGGACAGAAATGACGATAAATGCGACTGCGGAACCTTTCAGGACATGGAATATCTCCTTCAATGCCCTGCCTGCCCCCAAAGATATACCCTCGACGATCTGTGGCTAAACGAGAAGCATTGGACGTAGCCGATTACTGGGCTAACAAACTATGATCCGGATACGAAAAAGTGAAGTATCTTTATTTATAACAGCAGATTTACAAGAATCAAAGTAGAAAGCTTCATTTGAGACTGCATTGATCAAGTTCCATGTGAGTGTTGGGTTTCGAATTTTGGAAAAAGAAAAAGTAATTATGAATGTATAAACCAAATCCATCAATATTTGTATTTCAGAATCAAATATTATATTAATTATTTTCATCTGTATAATTTTCTCGACTTTGTCGGGGATCATCTTTCCAACGGGCTAAGACAAGTTGGAAGATTCTTAATCTATAGTTGGCTATTGTCGTATATAAGGTGCATGGTTTCCACTGAGAAATCTCCTTACTATGGTACATTATGGTATTAAGTATGACTGCTTTTTGTATTTCAGTATGAGTGTATTCCGGTATATTGAGGGTTTTCAGTAGCGGTATAAATGTTTTTGGTCTTATTCCCGTTGTGGACATGATAAGTGGTTGATAACAACTTTTTCTTGTTTCCAGATTCTTTCAATCTCTTCAGCCAGTGGTGTGTACTTATCGATTTTTTGTCTATACTTTTGCTCTATGTTGTTATTATTGGGTATGGATACATCAATGAGGTATACTGTTTTTTTTTGTTTTGTTTATAAATACTATGTCTGGTCGGTTGGCATTAATTGTCTTATCCGTGTGAATGGGGAGATCGTATATTATGTATCACGTATATTAATTATTATTATTTATATTATTATTTATATTAATAAGGAAAGCCAAGAAATTGATAGGAAATAGCTCTTTCTCGGCCATGTTAATATTTCAATAGATTAAGAAAATCCAACGTTTTTTTTCTAGCAATGAACAGTTATCACACACCTGAACGACAAACGGTCCTAACATACGTGCGAGCATCGACAAAAAACCTTCTCGATTTCCTGTGGGTCGCGATTTTTCCGCCTCGCCGTGGAAAACGGCATCGCAGCCGCATACCTCTGTTTATATCTTTATTTATAACAGCGGCGCATTCCTGCGTTCGCCTCCTCTTCTTCTTCTTCGGTTTCTTCTTCGCTTTGGCTCTTGCCGACGTCGGTCAATTAGCCGACGGACAAATTGCGACGCGCGCGTCGGTTTGGCAAGTGGCCGAAGTAAATGAGCGGAGATGTTGAGCCGTTAGAAGCAAACCACGTTATAATTAGAATAAATTGTTTTTTTATTTTATTTACGTTATAACGGAAATACCACAGTTTAGTTTTAATTAGCTTACTCAAAAATATCAATGTTTTACGGAAAGGAGTATGTCTATATACAGTTATTAAAGCTTTTATAGATACGTAGATGCTTCATCGGTTTGAGTTTGAGTAGGTATTTTAAGCATTTAAGGTTTTATACAATATTACGATAGTGTTAATGTCCTGAGATTATGGTTAAAACACAAAAAATTTAAAACATGCACATCTATTATTTGAAAGATGTAGACAATGTTATGTTTTGAATAAAGAGCTTTTTGGATGCGCATCTTTCTTGTATTTTATAACACAATGCCAATGCTCACACAAGTTTCTACTAACTTCTAACAATATCAAGTGAATATGTTTAGATCAGCTGCTTAGATTTCTTGCATAGTGTTGATCATATACCTAACTGCACGCGAATTTTGGGTCAAAGGAAATATTTTGACAGATACCTAATAGAGTTGGTTAAGCGAGATCTATAAGAAGTAATAAAGCTTAGCTCATACAATTTATTTATTTCAAAGTGGTATACGATATTGTGTTTTGAATACAGAGCTTTTTGGATGTGTGTCTTTTTAAATTTTTATATGACTCAATGCAAACACTTACACAAGTTTTTAATAACATCTAATAATATCAACTGAATATATATTTAGATAAGTTTACAGCAGAAATAATGGTGATAATTCTACAGAGTTCGGCAATAGTGCGTTGGGCATCTGTAGCTTCTAGAATACAAAACTTGGGAATTTCGTTTAACTGCAAACCTAAAGTTTGTTCTAGGATGTATTGCAGGAAAATATTTTAACTCCTATAGGGTGGCTCGAACAAGTGTGAGTGGATCGGGATTATTTTTTTTAAGTGGAACACCCTGTATATCTTTGCATTGTTGGGTTCCTTTCAGATCACTTTACATAATCCTAAGATATTACTAAATTTGTATTGAAACTTCTAGGCAAGTAAATTAATAAATATTTTGAAAGATTATGTAAAATGATCTGAAAGGAAGCCAAAAATGCAATAATATACAGGGTGTTCCATTAAAAAAATTATCCAGATCCACTCACACTTTTTTGAGCCACCCTATAGAAGTTAAATATTTTCCTGAAATATATCCTCATATAATATATTTTAGGTTTACACTTAAATAGAATTATCTTTTTTCTATTCTACAGATGCCCGACGCACTTTTGCTGGACCCTGTATGTCAGTGAGTGGTTAAGCTTCTTGGCAGATAGCATTGATTAATGAATACATTATTATTGAATATGAATACATTATTATCCCTACAAATTATCATAACCACCTGTAAATCACAGATTTTCATAAAGGTATAACCACCTCGAAGTATTGAAAGACCAGCCAGATCTTTCTTAACCAACTCAACAGAGCTGGTTAAGAGAGATCTATAAAAAAATAATGGAGTGGCTCGTGGCTCACAGAAAAGGAGCCCTTGCGACTGCCGTAGAGTGACTCGCTTAGGATCGAGCTCAGCGTTTCTTAACTTGTGCTCCGCGGACCCCTGGGGGTTCGCGAGTATGTGTATGCGAGTCCGTCTTATCTATGAACATTTGATTTTTTATAAAAATGTATTTTTTTTGTACTAAAATAATTTGTCCTAAAATTTCTGTTTTTTTAACTAGGGTTTTTTTTTAACATTTTACATAATCTTTCAAAATATTTATTAATTTACTTGCCTAGAAGTTTCAATACAAATTTAGTAATATCTTAGAATTATGTAAAGTGATCTGAAAGGAACCCAACAATGCAATAATATACAGGGTGTTCCACTTAAAAAAAATAATCCCGATCCACTTACACTTGTTCGAGCCACCCTATAGGAGTTAAAATATTTTCCTGCAATACATCCTAGAACAAACTTTAGGTTTGCAGTTAAACGAAATTCCCAAATTTTGTATTCTAGAAGCTACACATGCCCGACGCACTATTGCCGAACTCTGTAGAATTATCACCATTATTTCTGCTGTAATTGCATGTCGTATTGCAGACACTATTTAGGCCCGTCATAGTGGAAAATATTTAGGTAGATAGTGCACGAAAAAAGAATATTTTTTATCAATGAGATTAATAAAACCCTTCTCACGTTTTGGTATTTAAAGATCTTTTATTTGAAACAGAACAGCATTACGGAGATATTGAGATGCTCCATTGATGGTTATTTACAGCTGGTGATAAGTGTTATGTTGTTATATATTTAGAGGATTGATCTTAATATTGGTACCCCAATACCAAGGCCAAGTCACCTCTGAAAGACGGATATTTAAATCTGGTCTTTTCTAGGCAACGCGTGGTCAAATGGAACAGATAGGTACGAGTGAGTCAATGGCATGTCCTATGTTACTGTTAGGGGAGTCCGAAACTTTTAAAAGTTACAAAGTGACGATTTTTTTTTGATCATCTAAATGAATATTTTTATATAACCTCACTTGATAAAGCCACTTTTACTATAGTCTAGTTAAACAAATATTTGTTGATTATATATATCCTGTTAACTAGAAATAGAAACCGATCACTCAACATCAACCTACGTCTGCGGTCTGCGTTTTGTTCATTGTTATGTATACTTAATCTTATTATACTGTGAAATCTGGACGCTTAATCTGGAAGCTTTTGAAATATGGTTCTACAGAAGACTCTTAAAAACACCCTGAACAGATCATGTACGTAATGAAGAGGTTCTTGGGAGGCTTAACAAACAAAGGGAATTACTGACAAATATAAAAAAACGTAAGACAGCATACCTGGGCCATGTCATGCGGAGTAGTAGAGCAAAATTTCTGCAGTTAATCATCGAAGGAAAGGTAGAAGGCAGAATGAACTCACACGAACTGTTTCGAGCTGCACAGCCTTCACTAGAAGGTGGTACTATAAGAAGAAGAGCTAGAATGGTATCTTTGATTAAGTAGAAAATAGAAAAAAACATTTTTTTCAAGTAAAGCTTTAGAAATTCCCTATTGCTGGCATATCTCGGCTCGATCCGACAACACCGCAGCGGGCTTCCGGCCGTCTGCTACTTACAGGGTTCCGCGCTCTGTTGCGACTCTCGAGGTGAACGATTGAATTAATTTGTAAAGTCATCATGCTTGTTTAAGCGCAAACGAATGTTTACAGGATTTTTCAGG
Source organism: Sitophilus oryzae (assembly GCF_002938485.1). NCBI lineage: Eukaryota > Metazoa > Arthropoda > Insecta > Coleoptera > Curculionidae > Sitophilus > Sitophilus oryzae. The sequence goes on along the minus strand of NW_022145805.1, from coordinate 287,568 downwards.
CGTGTCGTAGCCGCGAACCGACAGGGTCCGGCCCATATAGCGCCAACATAACCTACTATCTTATAAGTACATAAAATTCTTAAAATACTTTATGATATGTTTTATAAAATCTATTCACTGAAGTTGATGCAGTTAGAAATAATTATTCCTCTTAATGGAGATGTAATATGTAAATTTAGATAATTGGAAGAGTCTATTTTAAAGTGATTTGATTGGATTAGATTCGGGTCAAGTTTTGTTTAGTCGAAATCTGTTAAATAAGAAACAAATTATTTTTTGTCATTTAGGTACATCAGGGAGTTTGCCGCGGAAATGCGTCACCATTTTTTGAATGCGGTTTAAAAGTAACAAAATGACGTACCTGAAAAATTAATGTTATTTCATATTTTAGACGTCTTTGTAGCTACTAATGCAGAAATGAAATTCCGCGGAAATGCGCTGTTGCCCTTTTTTGAATACGGTTTAGAAGTAACGAAATGAGATTTTTAGTTAATAATAGAAAAAATATTTTTTTTTCTCAAAAATTCCGAGTTTTCTCAAAAACAAAGAATTTCCGCGGTAAAAATCAAATTATGTAGTGCTAGTTTTCTTGTATAGAATCAAATTATAAACCAATGTTCTATGCAACTGATTTCGGCTAAACGAAACTTGAGCCTTAGATTCTGCGAGGTGGCTATGAGCCTGATCCACTGCGACATCTTCAGATTTATTGTGGTCCCCTTCTGGTCCTTAAGTTACATTCTCCAGTCCTATGCTTTTCAACAAGCTCTTCTTTTCTAGCAACTTGGAGACTGAACCCTTCATATAGCTCTCTATCAATGGCTTATTACCGAGAACCGCACATTTCGTCACCCTAGAATAAGATTGTTCTATAGACCTTTTCGATGAAACTGAGAAAACAAGGTTTAAAGTTTAAACTGGATATCCGTGAACACTATATACCAAAATGGTTTTATTAAACATATAAATTCAAGATAATATAAAAACCTATCAAACATATGTATTTATTTTACTTTTAGAAGCTTTATTTAAAAGATATTAGTGATTTTAGATTTGGATATAGAACAAATGTGTCTATTAGCTGTGCATTGAGCCGATTTTAGGGATATAGAACAAAATAAGGGGATATAGAATAATATAATACTAATTTTAAGCTGATTTATTTGTATTTCAAAATATTATTTCAACACAAAATATCTGAAGTGGAGACATTAAGACATTAACTAAAAACAATATAAAAAAATAATAACCTAAAATACAATAGTAGTAATTATTCGTTTGCATTGTTTATTAAAAACTATCATTTTCCGCCTATTTGTCATATGTATAGAGTTAGAATGCATTCAGATTTTAAATCTGATTTTTAACTTTCATTGGATTATTTAAATGTTTTTTCAGCTATCTCTAGTATTGATAGTATTAGAGAACGATTGAGCAGTCAAGTGAGTTGAAGCAGCTAATTTCACTAAATTCCAAAGTGTGAAACATTCGAATTTGCTAACAAATCAGGCCATCAGTGCTTTTCAAACGAACGATTGGGCAGTCAATTGAGTTGAAGCAGCTGGTTTAGCGAAATTCCAAAGTGTGAGACATTCGAATTTGCTAACAAATCAGGCAATCAGTGCTTTTCAAACGAACGATTGAGTAGTCAATTGAGTTGAAGCAGCTTCACGAAATTCCAAAGTGTGAAACATTCGAATTTGCTAACAAATCAGGCAATCAGTGTTTCAAACGAACGTTTAGTGGTGCAATTTCACCCGCTTAAAACAAAAGCCTTAAATTTAAATAAAAACAGATACATCCATTGTATGTTAGAGAGAAAGAGATCGAGAATAAATGGATATAGAACAATCTAATTTTTATGCATAGTAACATATTTTTTGTTCTGGTATTTTCGTTCCATATCCACTTCTTAGGATAAAGAACACAATAATTCTACCTTTTTTACTGTAGCCTTAAATAGTGATTTTTGGATGTAGGCCATTATATGGTTTCGCGATTCTCAAATTAATATGGATATAGTACAAAATATTAGATTTTTTTTCTTTATTTGTGAATTTGGCTATATTGTTTTTGTAGAAATAGAACAAGCTAATTCTGCATAAAAAAATGGTGTAACTCATTTTACCCCAAAAGTGGATATAGAACAACCTAATTCTAGGGTGACGATTTGCCAGGCTGTTGCATCGACATAAATAGATCAAATGTGATAGTTTTGTGACGTTTCTTGTTCAGATTGATAGAACCCGCAAATTGCATTGTCCGTTAATCCGATTAACTTTAGATGCTTATTCAGCTTACAATTTTCTGTGCCGTAAAAAAAAGAAAGAACGAAAAATTGTAAAAGCTGTCGCTCTGAGTGTCTTTACTTCTTTGCTTATCAGGTCTGCCGTGCATTTTGGCGAATGTTCTACTTTGACTTGTTCTACTATTTTAGAGATTTGTTGGACAATCATCGTTCCGTGGCCTATCTCGTGTCTACCTACTTTTGAGATGCGCGACACCGCAGAAGCGGTTTGGGCCTATGAATGACATCGATGAGTCTTGCTTGGCCATTTCATCACCCTTTTCTTTACCCTTGTGACCTTTTTACTAGCGTTTTCCAAAATTGGAGCACAGCAGAATTACTTCCGTTTTAGAGGACAGTCCTCAGTACTGCACCCAAAACGTTTGGGTTCGCAAACGCCGGCGCCGTTGACACAAGAGGGGCATTATTCAGCGTACAAGTCATGTTGCAAAAATGCTAGAGATGGGAGCTATAACGTTTTTGCGTGTCTAATAAGCTACAAAAAGACGTTTAACTGAGTGAAATATGAACAAATTAATGAAAGACGTTCTGAAAAAGAACCGGCATGGACGGTAAAGATTTACGAATCATAGCAAATTTGTATTGGAACCAATCGGTAGTTCTTAGAATGGATGGGGAGTATACAGGACAAGTGGACATTTCGCGTGGTGTAAGGCTCACCTATCATATTCAACCTGTACTCTAAACCCATCTTTAATGAAGCATTACAAGACATAGATGAAGGCATTTCGATCAATGGAGCTCCACTCAACAACCAGCAACGATACAATAGTGCTTGCCGAAAGCATCGAAAGCATGCGAAATCTGATGAACAGTTTTAAAGTAGTAAGAAGTATGGACTCGCCATAAATACAAGTTAAACCAAATTTATGATTATTAAGGACAAGATCACGGGAGTTTGTACTTGTATATAAACCAAGTGAGAATAGAGCGAGTCTCACAGTACACTTACCTGGGCTCTATGATCAATGAATCAAATCAATGATGTGATTGCATTGATCAATGCAATGAGATTCTTCTTCTTTTAAATACTTTAAAACATAAAATTTTTAATGATTTCGATCTATTTTTTTTATTTATATTAATTCGCTACTGTTATACCGCAAAAAACCTATCCGTTTAATGTTTGTTGTAATACGCTGTCTGTTTTATATACTCGTAGACTCTTAATATTATACTTAATAATAATAATTTAGTTAATACATTATACTTTCTAGCACTCGTATTAATTGTAATCGTAATTTTAATAACGACAAATTATTTGTCGTTTTCGCAAATTTTCTAAACCCACTATTGCAATACCTTAACAATATACTTAGTTTACCTGTCAAATTTAACATTTCTTACGAGAAATATAGAAAAGCTCCTTTATTTTTCAAAGTTTTGTAAAATTTTGTTTTGACACTATTTTTGACACACAGGTATCGAGTTTTGATACACTTTTATCGAGTAATCAATTTTTGCCATTCTAGAGTAATTTTTAGAGGCAGTAGAATAACTGGTCGTCCAAGACACGCATGGCAAAGGACAATTAAAAAGGAGATCGAATCAGTAAGCCGACCATGGCGAGTTGTCAAATCAATTGCAAACAACCGAACCCCCTGGAGAGCATTTAATGAAGCCCTATGCTCCACGTAAAGGTCAAAATAAAAAAATGAGAATAATTGTAATTTTGTCTCTCAATATTTTGGGGATTCATTGTAATTTTAGGAAGTTTTACTTTTAAATCTTAATATTTAATTATATTATTTAATATTTTTGAAATACGTTACAACTGCAACGCACTTTTGTAGTTTTACATATCACAAATTTTTATGCTTTCTATATTTTTGACAAATGAGAGTCAATAATAAATAAAATATCTCCAGAGAAGAAAAATATTTTATACTTTGAACAAAGCAAGTTTTCCATTGAGAAAGACAATTATTCATTATTACCATAAACTAATGATATTGAAATGAATATTCTTTCAAACGTTCAAAAAAATACATTAATTTTATCAGACTATGGTTCAATACGACAGTTTAGAATTTTTCTTCCTCTACATACGGGTGCGTCTCAAAAGTGGCTCACCCCCTATAACTTTTTTATTTTTTCAGATAAAACAACGAGATTTGGTATGTTAGTATATGACATAAATTGGGATTGATTGGCGTATTCAATTATTTTCGGTCACTTCCGGTTTCACCGGAAATTACTACAACTTTCGATTTTTAAATGGCACCCTCGGTATTTTTTTAGTTTATTCGATAAAAAATGACACTCTAAATCGAATGACATATCATACGTCAACTTTTGATATGGTCACCCAAAAACAATTATCAAACAAGTATTTTAAATTTCAATCTAGAGTGCCATGGCTGTGTTAAAAACACTAATTTTTAATCAAAGAGCCTGGGAAAAATAGATTTGATCACTAATGTTTTTAGTATCTTGTCCTGGTCGGTTAAAACATGCTCAAATCGTATTTTTAAACATATCTGAATTTTTTCAAATGGAACGAGGGTGACTCATTAGCATATTTGGAAAAAGCATTTTTTTGCGAATAATTTGATACCACACACTTGGTATTTCGAGTCAAATTGTCGTTAACTCCATGTTACAGTTTCAAATAAACCATATTCGAAAATATCAAAAGTTGACATGTGATATGTCATTCGATTCAGAGTGTCATTTTCTATCGAATGAAGTAAAAAAAAATACCGAGGGTGCCATTTAAAAACCAAAAGTTGTAGTCATTTCACCGGCAATGACAACCAACCGAACCAAACCAAACCGGAAGTAACCGAAAACAATTGAATATGTCAATCCTAATTTATGTCATATGGTAACATACCTGTTCGAATACAATTCAAACGCATTTGTTTTTTTTACTATTTTGATGAACACCTAGTATTAGTTTTGTAAATATGTTAAAATTATCCTACTACCTAATGTATACAAAATAGAAAGTTGATCACGAAGGGATGCTTTCACACGCTTCGCTAAATTGACCTGCAAAACACTTAAAATACAACCCTTGACGGCCATGTGTTTTTTTGTCTTGTTCGAATGGCAGATCTTAACTTTCTATTTTGTCACGAGGAGACGCCCGTGAACCCTCTCAGGCAGCATCACGCCTATTAATTTTAGTCTCTGAATTGTACATTTTTCGCTAATTCTCGCAATATTACTCTCGCCTCAGTTAGGCAATGTTATTTCTCTCTCTCACCTATTTATTGTAGGTATTTTATATATCAAGTTTACCTTTAAGTTACTGGGAAGCTGCAGTGAATTTGTTTAATTTCAGTTTGATTTACCGTTTTTAAAGTTTTATCATTTGCCAATATACGTGTTGTTGTTGACCCTAGTAGTTTTTTTGCGACGTGTACTGGATCCACTTTGAAATTAATTACACATCTGAGAGTAATTTGAATATTACTCTCAATTTTGGATTTGGTGCTCTCAAGCAGTAGTACCGATACAAAAGCTGGTCCTTCGAGCCGGATCTTTAAAAGGTCCTTAAGTGATGGTATATGTTTACAAAAACTCACAATAGTAGAAGTGCTCCAATAAAAGGGTAATTCAAACAGTGACAGTATTTTGGACATTAAAACAACTACAAGAAGTGATGAGTGTGTGACAGTGTAACTCGACTACAACGCGTGTGTGTGTGATAGTGTGCTAAAAGAGATAGGTGTAAGCTGGAAGTATCCCAGGTAAGACAAGTAGTCTTGCAAATTGTCTCAACAGGATTCCATTCTCCACAATCTCTATTATCTCGTCCTCGATAGACTATAAACTTTTTTAGAGACTCTCTCCCGAAGAAAATCATATAAACCATATTATATTGCTCTCTTTCCTCATTTTTTTTATTGTTGTTATTTTCGCACTAGATTTACACTGCTAGCCTCCCATATAAGTTGATATTGTAGTAAATTACTCAGAATAACTCTTTCTCTACTAGATTAGTAAATTAATCGTTTCTAAATTTATTGTAGGTCATTTTGTCATCTAAATTTTCTAGATATAACGTCACTAACCCACAGGTATTCTAACTATTGTAATAGCGAGCTATCTAAATTGTTTTTTTTTATTTATAATAGTTGTCGTGCCTTGGTAAAAAAAATGGCTGCAAGTTTGGAAGCTTTGGTTAAAGAACGCGGAATTTATAAAGGAAAAATATCGAAAATTATAAATTGGTATAATAAAAACGCAACCACAGAAACCGATTATTTGGAATTTGAAGCTAGGTTAGATTGCTTAACCCAAGCTTTCACGCTGTATGAAACCGTTAATATGCAAATTATGAACATAGATTCCAACAGCCAAGACAAGGATGACATAGATGATAAGTATTGCTCATGTCGAGCAAAGTTAAGGGGTAAAATTATAACGCTCTCGCCTCAATCGCAAACTCAACAGGCATCAGTACCCGTATCAAATCATCAGGGTCAAAAACCTAACGTTAATCTGCCTCAATTGCATATTCCTCGGTTTAATGGAGACCTCACTAGTTGGAATGCATTCTACCAATTATTTAATACGCTTATCGTTAACAACAATATGCTTTCAAATATAGAAAAGTTAATTTACCTGAAATCATACCTATCAGGAGAGCCTCTACACCTCATTGACACTTTACAATTAACTGACTCAAATTTAAATATTGCCATTGAAACCCTGAAACAACGTTATGATAATCAATTGTCAATAATATTCTCGCACATTAAGAATTTAGTTGACATACCCTCTCTCACTAAGGTAAATGCTCATATTATTAGAGATTTTATCGTAAAAATAAAACAAAATCTCGACTCTCTCAAAACTCAAGGAATCCCAGTAGACCAATGGGATTTAATACTCATTTACATTTTTTCCCAAAAACTAGATTATGGCACGCGGAAGGCGTACATTGCTGAGCGAGGGGCACATATATCAAAGGCTACATCAGGTACCTTTCCAAAACTAGATGACTTACTCAGTTTCCTTGAATCACGCTGCTCTGTTTTGGAAGACCTCTCAGAACCCAAAATATCCCCTCACACTCAAACCGGTCCCCCTCGAGGCCCTGCCCATAGTAGCTTCTATAGGGCTACTCACCTTGCTCAAGGATTCAATGAGCCAGGTGGTAATGGCCAAATTAATTCTCACCACACTCACTCATCCCACGATATCTCAAATAAATTTGGAACCTCTAGGCCCACTAATTGTATTTTTTGTAAATTACCCACTCACAGAATTTACTCTTGTTCACAGTTTATTCAATTGCCCTTGAACCGAAGAAGTGATTTTGTTTATCAGAACAAATTATGTATAAACTGTTTAGGTTCGAAACATCATATTCGTGACTGCATGTCACTCTTGTCTTGCTCAGTATGCAAGAAAAGACACCACTCGTTGCTGCATTCTGCTAGTCACCCCACTCAAAGGTTCAAACAGAACAATTCTCAAAACAATGCTCGTCAGAGTAACCAAGGCATGAACTCTACTTCTCAACCCCCTGAACCTAAGCAGCCATCCCAAACAAACCCCAATGATCTACCCCAGCAAACCACTAATAGTCACCAAACACTCACTGTTTTTACACAAGAAGATAACGAAGTATTGTTGGCAACAGCCCTTGTCAACATCGTTGCCAAAAATGGACATACCATTACTGCCAGAGCCATACTTGATTCTGGCAGCACTATATCCATTATCACTGAACGACTGTTGGAAATGCTCAATCATACCCCGGAAACTCAAAACGTTCAAATTTCAGGAATTGGGGGAAAAATTGAACACACGAGCAAAGTAATTCGACTTACATTATGCTCGTTGATAGGAAATTTCTCTCTCGATGCAAATTGTTGCATCTTAAATAAAATTACTGATGTCAGTCCTCGAGTTCGAGTAAAACAAAGTAACTTGCAGATCCCTCAAGGCATTGAACTTGCTGACCCTAAGTTTGATCAACCTGCTTGTGTAGATATGTTACTTGGTGCTGATATTTATTATAAGATTTTATCAGGTGACCTATTAAAAATTAATGAACACTCCCTCACTTTGGTTGGAACACACTTTGGATATCTCTTGTCTGGCCTAATTCCTCCGGATACTTTCTCAACACAGGCTATATTTGATGTCACCAACAACCGCAGCTGTCTTCTTGCTCGGAATTCAGATCTTGCTCTTGATTCATTGTTGGAAAAATTTTGGAACATGGAGAACTGCCCTCAATCCTCGGAGAAAATTTTATCTCCAGAAAATAACTTTGTGGAAACTAATTTTCGCGAAACTACCGTTATTTTGAATGACGGTTCTTTTCAAGTGAATCTTCCCCTCAAAATTCCTGAAAAATTATTTCCTCTGGGAGAATCATTCTTTCTCGCCAAAAAACGATTCCTTAATTTAGAAAGGCGATTCGAAAAAAATCCAAATTTATTTCAGGAATATAAAAATTTTATTGATGAATATCTCTCTTTAGGACACGCGCAAGTCGTTCCTCTCTCATTAAAAAACATTCACGGCCATAACAAATATTTTCTACCCCACCACTGTGTTATCCGCGAACAAAGCACAAGTACGAAATTGCGAGTAGTGTTTGACGGCTCTATGAAATCGTCATCAGGATTATCATTAAATGATACAATGTACAAAGGATACACAGTTCAACCTGATCTTTATGATATTTTGCTGAGATTCCGAAGCTTCAAATTCGTCCTCACTGCCGACATTGAGAAAATGTACAGACAGGTCCGAGTGAACCCACGTCAGACATACTTGCAAAATATCCTCTGGCGTAGTAATCCCGCTCATGATTTTCAATGTATTGAGCTGCAAACAGTGACTTATGGTACTAACTCCGCTCCATATTTAGCCACTCGTGTTCTAAACGAGCTGGCATTCTTAAATAAGGAAGAATACCCTCTTGCCGCTGACACAATCCTCTCACAGTGCTATGTTGATGATCTTTTGTGTGGTCAAGACACTCTCGATAAGTTAAAAGACCTGTATTTTCAATTGAACGAAATATGCAAAGGCGCGCATTTCAAGCTGCACAAGTGGTGCTCAAATTCGAATTCTCTTTTAAAAATCGTTAATTCTTCTAATGTATCCTCCGACGTACAGGCATATGACATTAAAGTAGAAGGAGTTTCAAACAAAGTTCTAGGTATTTCATGGAATTCAGAAGCTGACGTATTTTCTATATCGCTACCCGATGTTGCAATTTGCACATCAGCCACTAAACGGGATGTTTTATCAAAAATCGCGCAAATGTTCGATCCATTAGGATTAATTGGCCCTATAATAGTTAATGCTAAAATATTCATGCAAGATATTTGGAAGGCAAAGATTGGCTGGGACGAATATTTGAACGATAGTCTTCTCACAATATGGAATTCTTATTTTCAAAATATTACTCAACTCAAGTGTTTAAAAATACCCCGGTATATATTCCACGATAACCAGATATCTTCTGTTGAACTTCATGGATTTTGTGATGCCAGTCGCAAGGCCTTTGGATCTTGTGTCTACCTGAGAACTATTTACCTTGATAATTCTGTATCATGCTACTTAATTACTTCAAAATCTCGAGTAACTCCAATCAAGGAAGTTACAATACCCCGATTAGAACTCTGTGGTGCTCTATTGCTTTCAACTTTGATTAGTCGTGTCAAATCCATATTTAAGGATAGGTATAATTTTCATAGCGTGAATCTTTGGACAGATTCAGAGATTGTTCTAGCATGGCTAAAGGCTGATTCTTCACGATTCAATGTGTTTGTTGCTAACCGAATATCGCAGATCCAATCTCTCACTAATAATTATGTTTGGCGGCACATCCCTGGTGCAGAAAATCCTGCTGACTGCCTCTCTCGTGGTACAACTTCTGAGCAAATAATGAACTCTTCTCTTTGGTGGAATGGACCACAGTTTCTACAAACCTTTGATTTCGACTTAGACTCACTAAATATCAAGGTACCTCCAACTCACGAAGAAGAAAGAAAGGAAAGTACTGTCTTACTCCTCAGGAATGATAATTTCTGGGAAACACTGTTTGACCGATTTTCCAATTATTCCAAATTACGAAGATCTATTGCATTTATATTAAGGTTTATTAATAATAGTCGCGCTAATTCTCAAAAACTCATTGGACCTCTCACTGTTGATGAATTAAGAAACTCTGAACTTTTCATAATAAAAACAATTCAGTCTACGTATTTCTCAAAAGAACTAAACGAGTTAAAAAGTCCAGCTCGGAAGATATCGGACAAACAAATATTAAAATTAAATCCATTTATCGATGGAGAAAATGTAATCAGAGTAGGAGGAAGATTATCACAAGCTCTAGTCCCATATGATCAAAAATTTCCCATTTTATTGCCCTCAAAAAATCGCGTTGTCAAACTACTCTTACTTAAAGAGCATATTAGACTCGGACACGCTGGTCCTCAAACTGTCTTGTCAAATCTTCGCCTCCGATATTGGCCCCTAAATGGATTAAGGGAAATCAAAAAGGAATGCTTGCAATGTATGACATGTTGTAGATTCAAAATAAAAAACCATCAACAGCTGATGGCTGATCTCCCAAAAGACAGAGTCATTCCCTCTCGGCCATTTTCACGCACAGGTGTAGATTTTGGTGGCCCCTTTTTTGTGAAATCGTCGAGTCTTAGACGCTCAAAAACCGAAAAATGCTACATAGCATTATTTGTTTGCATGGTTACCAAGGCTATACATATAGAATTGGTGTCAAGTCTCTCTACAGAAGCATTTTTGGCTTCATTAAAACGATTCATTTCAAGGCGAGGAAATCCACATGTCATTTTTAGTGACAATGGAACAAATTTCTTAGGTGCACGAAACCAACTCAGAGAATTTTACACTCTATTCAAGTCTAAGTCAACCCAAGAACAGATAAATGATTTATTGGTATGCAATGAGATAAACTGGAAGTTTATTCCCCCACATTCTCCCCATTGGGGCGGCTTATGGGAAGCCGGAATCAAAAGTACCAAATATCATTTAAGGCGATTAGCAGGACAGCAGAATTTTACTTTTGAGGAGTTATATACAATACTCACACAAATTGAGGCAATATTAAATTCACGACCTCTTCTCCCCTTATCCTCTGACCCCTCAGATTTTACTTGTTTAACCCCGGGACATTTCTTGATAGGAACTTCGTTGACCTCTTTCCCAGAAAAAGACCTTTCCAATATTTCAGAAAATAGACTTAATCGCTGGAACGATGTGTCAAAATTCAACAACAGTTTTGGTCCAAATGGTCTAAAGACTACCTCAATCTTCTCCAGAATCGACCAAAATGGCTATACCCCTCACCAAACCTTCAAGTTAACGACATAGTTTTCTTAAAGGAAATTAACACTAAACCTCTAGACTGGCCTCTGGCTAGGGTACTTGAAATTATACCCAGTAAGGACGGAAATGTTAGACTTGTTAAAGTAAAATCTAAAAATGGCATTTTAACAAGAAACGTCACTAAATTATGTCCCCTACCCAAACTCGATAACTAGCCCTAAACATAAAATAATTTTCTTTATAGTAGGTTTCCTTTAAATTTTGATTTAAGTTTGTCGCGTACGGCTAAGAATTAGATTGTTTAGATATATTGTAAAAATGCAATTGATGATTCATCATACCTCAGTTACCCTGTTGTTTGCGGTTAAAGGCAGAGCCTTTAAGGCGGGGAGTATGTTCGAATACAATTCAAACGCATTTGTTTTTTTTACTATTTTGATGAACACCTAGTATTAGTTTTGTAAATATGTTAAAATTATCCTACTACCTAATGTATACAAAATAGAAAGTTGATCACGAAGGGATGCTTTCACACGCTTCGCTAAATTGACCTGCAAAACACTTAAAATACAACCCTTGACGGCCATGTGTTTTTTTTGTCTTGTTCGAATGGCAGATCTTAACTTTCTATTTTGTCACGAGGAGACGCCCGTGAACCCTCTCAGGCAGCATCACGCCTATTAATTTTAGTCTCTGAATTGTACATTTTTCGCTAATTCTCGCAATATTACTCTCGCCTCAGTTAGGCAATGTTATTTCTCTCTCTCACCTATTTATTGTAGGTATTTTATATATCAAGTTTACCTTTAAGTTACTGGGAAGCTGCAGTGAATTTGTTTAATTTCAGTTTGATTTACCGTTTTTAAAGTTTTATCATTTGCCAATATACGTGTTGTTGTTGACCCTAGTAGTTTTTTTGCGACGTGTACTGGATCCACTTTGAAATTAATTACACATTCGAGAGTAATTTGAATATTACTCTCAATTTTGGATTTGGTGCTCTCAAGCAGTAGTACCGATACAATACCAAATCTCGTTGTTTTATCTAAAAAAATAAAAAAATTATAGGGGTGAGCCACTTTTGAGACGCACCCGGTATAGTATGGTTTATAAATTTAATATGACAACTATATATAACAAAATACTTTACATCTTGTCCAAAATCTAATAGACTCTAGTCAGAAATATTGCACTACGAAAAAATATAAGTGAGATATGAAACGAATTTACTTGAGAGGCAAGATTTTTATAATTTTCGAGATATTGGATGAGCATCGAAATTGTCACCATTCTGTATACTCATATAATTAATTCAAATTATATTTTCCCATTATATCATCACTTGTCTCTAAAAATATGAATGGTTTATTGATTCCTTATCTTACCACACCACCATGAAGTAATTGAATAGGTCGATAAGTTCAAACAACTTAGAGTTTGGTGAGATAAGGTTGATATTACAATACCGAAAATTAAACAATATATTAACACGAGTCTAGAAAATAATAATATATTTTTCAGTAAAAATTAATTTGATTTTGTTGCTATGGGAAACAGATTTGCTCGAAATATTATCTTTAATTTCCATACTATTTTTTAATAATGCATTAATCATTTTATTGCGAAATTTAATTTTATTATTGTGTTCATAAATTTCGTATTTGTATTAGTGTGTACGCTGGAACTGAAAGAGTATTGATTGAGAATTTTTCAATTGAATAGCTATGCATGAAAATTTGATAATTAACTTTTGTTATTAAACATGGAAATTGGAACTGCATTTTCTCGATTTTGATTATCAATCATTATGTACTTTTTCAAACGAAGTTCAAATGCAAGGAAACATCTTATTTACGAATAAAGTTTTATAAATCTGTTTTGTGATTGTGGAATGAAACTACCCTTGATAATTTTAGCGGACTGTATTTACTGAAATTACTAATATAAATAAGAAAAAACTAATCAAATTCAAAAATAGTCTTTCACGTTGCGCGTTTTCAAAGTTACTACCCTTGTGGCTGCAATCTTCGCAAGGTTGCCACTCGCTCGCTGGTTTCATTTGAAAGATCCGACATTCCGGCCGCCTTGAAAGCAACCAGCCTTTCAACTGAATCACTAGATGTCTAATGGTAATAAGCAAACCTTATTAACTGCACGTTTCACTGAGCCGTGGAACGTTTTCACTTCAACGACACGCACTACCGTCGCGACCCGGAAACACTTGGGTGACACGTCCTAACCGCCACTGTAATGGAGCCAGGTTGTCCTCTCGAAGTAATACCAAACTACCTATCTTGATGACTGCTGTGGTTGGTTGTTGGCACCATTTGCTTCGCTCTTGAAGTTGGTTCAAGTAGTCGGCTGACCACCGCTGCCATAGATGTTACCCTTAGTAAGTGCACTGGATGGTCCTTATAATTTGGATCTGGTGTGAGATTGAGTGGTTGCCCAAGAAGAAAATGGGAAGGGGTTAGGACGGTGAGATCGTTAAGGTCATTAGAAGCAGGTATGAGAGGTCGTGAATTTAAGCATGCCTCAGTTTGTGTTAACAATGTTACATATTCTTCGTATGTGAGATTTGCAGTGCCGGTTATCTTTTTCATATGTGATTTTACAGATTTGACCGCAGCTTCCCACAGGCCTCCAAAAGTTGGTGATCGCGGAGGAATGTAATGCCAAGTGATGGGTTCCTTGGCGGCAAAGTCTTCTATTTGGTTCCAATCAGTATGATTTTGTAGGTGTTCAATCATGGAACGTAAATCCTTATTCGCCTTTACAAAATTTGTGGCAGTGGACATTGTCTGAGTGGACATGTGTAGGTTTCCCTCTTCTTGCCATAAAACGCTTGAATACAGCTAGAAATGACTCGGTTGTGAGACCATTTACCAATTCCAGGTGCACAGCTTTGCATGCAAGACAGACAAATACTGCAACATAACATTGAAAAGTGTGAACTCTTCCACGCCTGTGACTTTCCTTTATAGAAATCGGCCCAGCATAATCTAACCCAACTGCGTGAAAGGGTCTGCTTGGAGTTACTGTAGGTGTAGGTAATTGGCCCATTATGGGATTAGTTGATGTAGGTTTGTGTCTAAAACAAGTGATACATTTGTGTGTTACCTTTCGTACTTCTCTTCGCCCTGATAAAGGCCAAAAGTGTAGACGAAGTGATGATAATACTGCTTGTGGACCAGCATGTAAAAGTGAGATGTGTTCATTATGGATAATAAGTTCAGTCAGTTTGTGTTTTGCTGGTAACAATAACTGGTGCTTTTGAGAATACGGAAGGTTTGCGTGTGACATTCTGCCTCCAACTCGAATAAGATCCTCTGTATCTATGAAAGGATTGAGCGTGATGAGTTTACTCTTTCGATGGACTTGTCCTTTTATTTTCAAGTCTTTCCATTCTTCAAGAAATTGCTCTTTCTGTGCAATTTTTACTAATACCCTTAGTGCTTGATATAGCTCCCTTGCGCTTAATCTTCCTGTAATCTTCTGAGATGTGTGTCGAGTATTATGTGCAAATCTCAGACAATATGCAATAACAGCCTTTAATCTATTGAGTGACGAATACCTTAAAAATTCACAGTCCTTTACAAAGATGCAACCGGGGGGGCATTGAAAATGATGAATAAAAACGTAAAAATATGATTAGTGTTAATATGAGTGTATTACATACATATGTTTAAATAACGAACTTACCAAAAAACAACAGATTTAAAGATTCACTGAAAAAGTAGTAGTGTTAACATTAAATAAAACATTATCAATAATAATTATGCGATCGCACCTATCCGTAAAACAAGCAAGCAAAAAAACCTCGAAAAAAACAAAATAACATACAAAACATCAGGTTAACATGATGACAAATCATGATCAATGACAGATAAAGAATTCTTACGGAAAGTTACACTTTACGATATAATTTTTTAACTGTTAAAGGCAAACCCATTTAAACACAAAACTTTTTAATACCTACTACTGTATCTAAAAGACTTTTTTTAAATTACTAAATTCTTAGCCACGCTTCTGTTTTTCTTGGCTGTTGTGCGTCACGTCACAGATTAACAGGCCCACGTTTGCACACAAGGCGATGCTGCAGACTACTAGGTAGACCGGTCGTAGAAATTTATGTTATACAACTTGTAGTCAATCTACACAAATATTATCAAAAACTTTTTTTCTTTTAAAATGTGTTCAGATTTTATAAAAAGTATAAGTCAAAATCGCAAAACTTAAATTTGATATGAGTTTCTTAGTTTTTAACTAATATAGTGGCGAATTACAAAAATTCCTTTTCAATGAAAATTAATGAGTTAAATAAAATAATTTAATAAATTACTAGCTTTTTCTCGCAACTACGTTCGCGTTACACCTCGAATCGTTTATGCATTGATTTAAATGATTTTTTACTTCTTTATAGAGAGCTAGTGAACATATAGATGTTTTTTATTTTTCATCTTTTTTTTATTTATTAAGAGCACTAATACTCTCTTTATAGGTTATTTTTTATTCTTTGAAGGATAATTGAGGAAGATATATTTCCTTATGATGTCACTAAATAAACCCTTGTATAAAATTTTATACTGTCTGGTTTATAATGTTATAGTATTGCATTTTCGTACAGCAAACTTTCATTCCCTATTTTACTCCCTAAGGGTATAAATTTCATAAATTCGCTTTACCTTTGTGCCAATTTTTATGTGTATAATCCAGACGTCACCAAGTTTTATATAAATTTTTACTAACTTTACCCATTTGGTTGATGAATTTCAAAAATTTCTTCTAATTCTTTTTGTAGGATTTCATTCTTCTAGACGAAATAGTAAGGAATTTTCATACAACAAACTGTTCCGAGATAATTTTACTCTCTAAGAGGATGAATTTCCTAAAATCGCTTTGTGTAGCTAATTCACTAATGTCGTTTAAACGAACCTTTGTGCTAATATTTATGTATCTAAAGCTGGCGGCATCAACTCACTCTAAAATATCTAAAAACGTAATATATAATCTAACTGACACACCACTGACAATGACAACTAATTTATTTCTGGAGGTATTGTGTGTAGGTGTTTTCAGGTATGTTTTAGTATTTAGTCGTTTTACACAAAGAAATAGCCATTAAGCACTATAAAAATACTTCATAACAAATCTACACATATATACCTTTCATTTAAAAAAAGAATCATCAAGATTGGTAAAGCGCTTTCGGCGGGATGGATGCAACAAAAAAACCCTTTGAGCTTTTATATATGTATGGACTAATTATTTTTCCAACATATTTTACTTTGCAAATTTTTATAAATATTCAGACTCGCCAATATCGTACTCCACCGTGTCCAGCCTGTTTAGCCAAACGTAGGCCGATTCCTCTTCGGCGGCGTCGTGACCCTGGCCGAAGGAAGAGTCTTGAAGACGCTCATCCGCGCATAGGAATAAGTTGACTGCGTAGCGTATTGCGTATTAATCGATTCTGAAACTTTCTATCTCGTGTATAACATGTTACGCAAGTTTATTATTTTAATCTCGATTTTAATAGATAAATGTGTGAAATGCCACCTGAATATCTTCCGCCATGACATGTTTTTACTTTTTTGTTATGGTAAAGTGATTTGTATAAACTTTATTCAATAACGTATATTTTCCTCCATTTGTGATTTTTTAATTTTAAGCGAAAATTAAGTATAACATTTTAGGAAAAAGAAACACTGTAATATTTAAAAGAATAAGAAGAAATTAGTCTTATTTTGAAAGGAAAATATAGAAAAAACTCTTTCTATAGAAAAAGTCTTTATACTAACCAGAATCCGGTGACATATACGCGGTCTCACCGGAAACATTACTTATTACTTCGCATAACTTGAAGAATATCTACTTTTAATAATGAACACTTCAGAAATACACCAGTAAAAACATTTATTATTTGAGATTAAAACTCGAATTAAATTATAAATATTAGTTACCTATGTTGTTATAGCTTTTATAGGCCTGTTTAACGACTTAATAAGTTACCTAGCGAAAAAATCTGTGCGCGTACCTACCACTATTGTTACAGGTTAATTCGTTAAAGAAATATGTTACACAAGTTAAAAACGCTAAAATTTTAATGGTATTACTTGTGCATTATTGGCCTTATAATGTAATTTGTTGGAATTATATCTTCTTTAAATATAATTAGACTTTTTAACGACTTTTAAGTTACCTAGGAAAAAATCTGTGCACGTACCTACCAGTATTGTTACAGGTTAATTCGTGAAACAAATGTGTTACATATTATTCGTGGTATTAGTGGTATTATATTGGAATCAGCTTGGCATTAGTGGGGCATTATATGAGAAATTTTGGTATTTAATTTGTATTTTTGGCATTACTTTGGCATTAGTATACAGACATTTGTCAGCGGTTTACTCCTTGTAGATAATCAAAAAGTTTTTTGATAAAATTTGCTTTTTATGTCAGATCATTTCTATGAAAAATTACATTAGATTTTTATTAAAGACGCTGGGTAATTAAAACATTGACTAATAAAGCTTGTCCACTTTAAATAAGGGGTCACGAAATATCCTCCTTGGAGTGTTTGGGTTAAGGGGTGTATAATAAATTAATCGTTGTTTTATAATAAAAACCATAAAACATTTATTTGTGAGTAAAATAATGCAATGGTTGGATATCTCTCCTTTATAATTAGGTGACTAAAAATACACTAAAATAATTAGAAAAAAAATCTTGTACTTATTTAGTAATTACGTCAATATTAATTAATTGACTTTCTAGTCTATTTTATTTTATGTACAAATATATTATTAAATTTTAAGCATTAAGTAATAAAACACTTTGTGCCCTCTTATATCGTAAGAGGTTACGAAATATACTCCTGGTTACACCCCTTACAGAAAACAGTGTAAGGGGTGTAAATAAATTGTATAATCACTGTTTTTTATAATAAAAACTATAAAACATTTCTTATTTGTGAGATTAAAAAAACAAAACAATGCATTGGTTAAAATAAGTACATTCAATACATATGTATGTGTTATAACATAATATAGCCATTACTATTATACTATTATTATTAAAATAATATGTGTGTAACATATTTCTTTAACGAATTAACCTGTAACAGACATTTATATGCCCAGTATATTTTTGTTTAACAAACCAATCAGGAAAAATCCAAAACCTACCGTTATAGGAGGTATAAGATGATTAAACTTATATAATGACAACTACTTATCGGATAACAAATTAATTACTACTGTCAGCTAGTTCAGCTACTGTCTAGGTAGAATATACCTAGAGTACCTACACCTACCTATGATGTAGGTAGATTAAAGCTTATTTTGACGTTACCTCTCACTTCGGTGTCACAAGCTGAATTTTTCAGGGATGGAAGTACAGTACATGATATGGGGACCCTTATTCCGAAAGTAGTACAAAATTAGACCGGGTAAAGGGCACTATCATCAAAAATCGATATATTAATACCACCGTATAGAGAAAACAAATACTAATTTTTTGATCCAGTACACAATAAAGTCTTCGTAGGGAGTAATTTTTTATAATTATTTACAAAAAACATTTCCATTAGCGCTTATGACCAAAAAAAACTTTAAACATGAATAATCATTTCAATCATGCGAAAATTTGGTTTAAAAATAGATTTTTTTAATATAACTTTCATTTAACGAAAACGAAGGCCTAACTGAAAAAAAGAAACAATTTAAAAGTTTCGCTTATGTCTTGACAAGGTATCAAAGCAAACCCCATATTTTTTGCTTTTAAACTAATAAAGATATATCAATAAACAATTAGCGATGTAATGGTTTTTGCGCGCGCTGGCCGACTGCCGCCGCTGCGCCGAGATTTCCTATACCCTTGTATATATGACGTCATGGTGTGGCAAATGTAGCATTTTAATTCGATTTGGGCTCCCTTATATAGGATAACAGAAACATTTTCAATGTTAAAATATGTTAAACTGACCTGTGCAGGCTAGAACATTCATGGTTGATTTTGTCTCTAAATCAACTTGCTGCGCGATTTGTACCTCTGGAAAGGTAGATGGCCATTGTGATGGAACTTCCTGAAGCAATGAGGGTCCATGCCACCACAAATGATTGTGTAGAAGCTCATTCGGTTGTAGTCCCCGAGATATAATATCTGCTGGATTAAATGTTGTGGATACATGGTGCCAAATATCATCCTTTGTGTTGTCCTGTATTTGTGCAACTCTATTAGCCACATATGTTTTTAAAGTGTTTGACGATAAAGCTAACCAGTGAAGAACTATTGATGAAACCAGTGAAATCGCAGTCGATGCGTAATTATGGCGCGTTTTTTACCAACTACGAAATTTTAATAGAAGAAATAAACAATGCCTTCCAATTACGAAGATGAAAATTATAAGAATTTTGTTTTTTCCCTGATTAGGCAACTTTCTTGGACCTATTTACTTCGAGATTTACTCCTACGCCAAAATTTTTATAATTGTTATCCTCGAATCATATATAGATGGGTATATTTGTATTTCTTTGGTTGAAATTTCAAAAATTATTTTTTTTTATAAAAATGAGAAATTTAAAAATTATTCAGGGTTTCTATTTTGCAGAAAGTGCCGCGCGTTTCTGCGGCAACCACAAAAACGCGCAGTGTATAACCGGGATTAGTCGTACCAGTAAAAAAGTATGTATTATAATTTTTTCTGATAGAATCTACAAATTTTGCGTCACTGATCATTTTTACCATATCGAAATCTAACATTTCTCTAAGCTAATTGAATTATTACAAAATCTATTAATTTTAATATATAATATCATATTGAGGGTCACAAGCTCGGTTACAAGGCATGGATCTCGTATGATTTTCTAATAAAATTATATTATTTTTTAAAACAATTTTTGCGATATTTCACAAAAATAATTCAAAATATTTCATTTGATAATGAAGTATTGATATCTCGGCTCTATAAGATAATTCGTTTAAAAATAATTATAATAATTTAATATAAAATTTGGTATGTTTAAAAAATGATACGAGTTACTGCACTGTGACCTTCGATATGCAAAAAAGTTACCGAATTGTAGGTAGAATCTAATTCTAAAATAAAAATAGGGTATTCTCATTAAAAATATATGTTATATCCGAACGACAATCAACAATCACAAATCCAAACATTTTTTGAAGTACCCTGTATACTCTACAGTAATTTTAAAAGGTGCTTCTTAACCTTCCCTATAACTTTTCTGTTTAACATTTTGTTCCAAAAAGCGTTAAAAAAACAAAACCAAAACATTTTTGATATACCTTGAAGCCGTTAGCTTTTCATTATCTATTATACTGCAGTTATTATGAATTAATTTGACATCATTAACCATAAAACAAAAATCTATCTGAATGTATGTGAAATTTTCGAGAAAATATTTCTTCTACCCGATCATCACATGAGTCGTTTTATATATATTTTGTTAAACTAGAATTATGCTGCAAGTTTTTTTTACATTAAATTGAAAAAAAATATATATATTTGCTTCAAAATTGACAAGTTTTTATACAAAACATCCCGAAATTTGCCGATTGACTTCTGAATTCCAAGAGACTGCCAGTGATTGCCGCTACTGCCTAGCGACTGCCAGTGACTGCCGCGACTGCCTAGCGACTGCCAAGCGACTGCCAATCGACTGCCGAGCGACTGCCTATGAGTGCCATGTAATTATAGGCGACTGCCGTAAGACTGCCAAAGATTGCCAGCAACTGCCAAGAAAATGTACATGTAATTCCAACAGTGAGACACCCTTCGGTATTTGTAGTTAAACGCTATTAAAAGTTGAATTTATACTTTTTTGTTGGAATAAAAAAATTTCAGTGTTTATTATTATCTATTATTAAGAATAACAATTTTTTCTGTTTTTTTTTTTAAATTTATTTTTAATGTTTTTTTTTAATTCATATGTTTAACCTAAAACCAAAGGCAACTGGCATTTATGTCAATATTTTATGTCAATCGAGCAAAAAATAAAGTAATTTTACATCCTGCATAAGTTTTATTTTTGTTTGTATCCTAAGAATACACTATACACTATATCTCTCGCACTACTCAACCTATCACAAACTCAAGGACTGTTTCAAAATAAGAACAAAAGAGCGCATATTCTTTAACCTTTTTTGCTACAGAGTACGGTTCAAAAAAATTGAAGAAAAGCAAGTCGATTTCTTTTATTATTTTCCCTTTTTTATTTTTGACAGAAAAACAACCTGTCAAAATAGTTTTATATTTTTATTTCATTCTTTAGTCCAAAAAAAGGTAATTTTACTTGACGAAAATCGGTTAATAAATAAGAAAGTTACAATTCTTTTAAAGAATCGGATCAGATGCCACCTTTAATTCAACATGGCAGAGAAAGCAAGAAATCTAGGTGTAACTTTTTTTTACATAGTACTGTTAATGAGTACTATCATCTGTGAAAAAAATCAGCTTGATTGCAAAAACTTCCCCTATTTTTGCTAACTGCCCTGGTGTATTCTAGGTCTCTAAATTTTTCGTGGGTACCATGCTGTAATTTTTGTGGTTCTGTTGTGGTAAATCCATTATCCATTCTTCTTACTAGGTGTCCTGTCCATTGCTATTTGAGGGATTTAACTCTGTGGATGACATCTATTACCTGGGTCTTCTTTTGTATCAACTCTGTTCTTTTACGGTCTCTCTTGGTTACTTCCAGCATATTTCGTTCCATTGAACGTTGTGGGACTTGCAGTTTTCTTATGATGTCCGTTTTATGAGTCCAGTATGAAACTGGGAGTACACATTTGTCGAATATTTTCTTCTTTAGATAGAGTGGTATTCTAAATTTGAGTCTGATTGAGTTTCTTCCAATAAGAACTCCATGCTAACTTAATTCTTCTGTTGATTTCTGGTAGTAGAAATCCCGAGCTGTGTATTAGGTAGTTGTCCCCAAATATATATTCTATTACTATTTCCAGTCTTGTGATATTTATTAGAATGCCTTTCATTTCCACTAGTTCGTTGTACATTACTTTAGGTTTTGATAAATTCATTTTGAGATCCACTCCATTGCTGTCTGTATTTAGTTCATTAATTTTTGCTTGTAGTTGCTAATTAGCTTCAGAACTATTGGCAATTACGACTATGTCAACAGCGAATCTTAGATGGTTTGATAGAAGATATTCTCCATCTATTTTTAATCATTTTCCAGTCCAGTTGACGAAAGATTTTTTCTAATGTTGCTGTAAACAGCTTTGGGGAAAACACAGGGATTCACAGGTATAGATTGCATTAAATCACTAGTTGGACAGAGTTTATAATTTTATACAACTACACAGTAGAATTCTAAAACCTTATCTTGATATTATTTTACTAATAATGGTACCGACAAAAAAAATACTGTTCTTTCACTCTTGATAGTTTTGTATTGCTTTACACTAATTAACTGTAAATTAGTGATGAGCATATGCTAAACCAAGACGTAAAATCTGCACGAGTATGACTTAAGTCTGATAATATTACTATTGAAACACATGCTATCGATAAAATGTAAGGTTGGAAATTATCTGTTCGTTGTCCTGTCTCAGCAGCGTCAGCAAGATATAGTGTTGAGCATCTCCACACCTATCCGGCATATATTGTAGAACGAATCACATAAACAAGGGTCAGGGAACAAAGGATATTATTAAATCCAGATCCAGATTGAATATAGTCATATAATATAGACTAACCTTTACACTAAGCATGCCTCTGAGAAACACAGAAAGCTTCATATTCCTACGAAAAGTACAATGTTTCTACAAGGAAAGCATAGGAGCTAAAAACGTAAGCGTAGTAAAGCGTAGGACCCTAAAAACAACATGAACATGAATGATTTCTTCGGAAAATATTCTATAAGCTCACCTCGAAATAACTCGAGGGTTTCCATGATCAACAAATCCAGTTCCTTCTCCATTCTTCAACATTCTGGAGTGAACTCAAAAATATGCGACGATAAAAACCGGGTTTGAATTAGAAATAGTGAACGCTTGCAATCAGATATAAAATACCTTAGATCATATAAAATCAGTAACCTAACCCAAATCATTATTTGTAATTAATTAAATTAATTATTTTGAACGAATAAATAATTTCTTCATATAAATGCAAAACCGCAAGACCAAGACATGCTTGGTCTTGGTTTTGCGGAAGTCTTGCACTGGTCGATCTTGGTCTTAGTCATGCAGATCAAACGCTAGTATTGATCTTGGCCTTGCTTAACATATTGCCAGCATTTAAAAGAACAATTTAGTCGTTTTAAAAGTTTAAAATAATAAATTTTATATTTTTATTGAATTAATTTGAATTAACACCGACTTTGTCTCTAATCTTATCAACCTATTTTTGAAATTGTAGTTTATATTATTCTTATCAATATTTTATCATTTTTTAACTTTTACTGCTTTGACGCCGAGGGAGAACCCTGGCGACATCTTAAAATTAATTTTTATTTTAAACTAATTGATAGTTTTTCACAGTCACGTTTACCAGCACGAGAATAAATTTATTTACTCAAACGATCGATAAAATTTAATTAGTCATTTAGCGAAAACGCAGTACCAGTCTTATCAGCTTCGGATTAATGTTAGGCATACAGTGTGCGCAAAAAAATTGCTTAAAGTGGTATTTTTATTATTAGAAAAGAGTTAAATTGTTCTATGCAGTTAGTTCTTACATGTCTAAAAACCGATTGCTAACAAAAGAAAGTATGCTAACATAGTTGCGTGACTTGGTTTACCTGTCAATTTAGACACCAGCGCCCTTATTTATTAAAATTTTGAAAAATGTTTTGACATTTTTTATCTACCAGTCAAATTGTGTCACTCTATGGGATATTTTTCAAAAGTGGCTCATCCCTATAAGTTTGTTATTATTTCAGATAAAAAAAGAGATTTTGTATGTTAGTATACGCAGTTTCCTATTCAGAATATCATTTTATATTATATTTATATTCCTATTAATATGAAATAAATTAAAAAAATATCGAATTATACCATTTAAAAATCATAAATTGTAGTCATTTCCGGTGAAATCAGAAAGTGGCCAAAAAATATAAAAACTACTTAATTTTTTAAAAATGGTGTTTTCCATTTTTTTACAAAGTGTGTTTTCCTATTTTAAAATACGAATATACTCGTATTGAAATATAAATATTTTTATCAGGAAAAGATTATTTCTTTCTCTTAAAATTTGTTGCATTAAATTACTTACTATTCTATTTATTCAAGTGCCCTACTAAAAATCTATTAAAAAAGTGAAGACTTGCAAGGGTCTTGCAGCAAGACCAAGACCATGACTAGACCTTGAGCCAAACCAAGTCTACTTATTTGACTGTAAGGCCAAGACCAATGGATTCTTGCTCTTGACCTTGCATTTGCTCATCACTAATTTTAGGATAAGATTTACTTTATAGTCTCATTTTTTAACTATACTGTGTTTTTTATAAAATTGTTAAATAAGAATTAAAATATTACATTAAGGAGTTTTTTTATAATATATTAGATTAATAATATTGAATTTAGCTGTAAAATAAATAGTTGTAGTTAAAATATTTTCAAAAATAGTTGGTAATTTGTGATATTAAGAACAGACCAAAGAAAATATTCGAAAAATTGTTCGAAAACAAAAATTATCATAGAATGACTAAATTTAGAAGGAACATAGCTAAAATATATGAAGTTAACAAAAACAAAACAAAAATCTACACCCAATCTTTTTTCTAAACTTTTGTAAAAGTACGAACCTTTAGATAGTTTTAGTAAAAATAATATATTCACAGGTAAACCAAGATGCGAAACAATGAGGGCATATTTAATTTTTGTTGTACCAACAGCAAGTGGTAGTAAAAACCAACAAACCCCACCAAATAACCACCTAACCACCTAACCAATGCATTAACACCCCCCAAATAATCAGACTAACCAATGCATTAACACCCCCCAAATAATCAGACTAACCAATGCATTAACACCCTCCAAATAACCAGGCTAACCAATGCATTAACACCCTCCAAATAACCAGGTTAATCTAATTAGTTAATGCTCTTGGTAAATCCTAGGTTTAGCACGCTTATCCTAGGTTTTGCCACATTTCGGGCATTTACAGTAACATATATAATTAATAAAAAAAATCATTCGTGGCAAACTTTTTTGCAGACACTGTATACTTGTTTCTTATTTTTATGCGTTGCATTTATAGAACTCGCTATTATGCACTCATTTTTCTTGATAATCAGTTGACGTCATTAACTTAAAAAGTAGTATTTTGTCTGATATGTTGTGTAAATTTTGATAAAATCGTTGATTAGAAGTATAATTTTTCAGAAATTTGGCAGATGTGATAGGAAAATATGTTTTGTATATTTTAGTAGATTATTTGGAGTAATAATGATTCCCTGATTAGATTAAATTAAAGCTGAAAGTATTGTTGAAAAATTACAAAGAACTTAATCAATGCAAATTTCCAATTATTTGTGCAATAAATAGATACAGTGTGTACAAAATATATCTATTAATAAATATTTTTTATATTAATATTTTACTTAAAACAGTCTAGAATTCTTTTTCCACAGTAAAAGTAAATATAAAAATGAAAATGATTTTATTAATATTTGGTTCTATAATTTTTAAATAATTATTTTCATAACATCGAAAATTATCGAAACTAGGTGAATATTTGATATTTCAAAATTGTGTTTATTTCAACTTCACTTATTTTGTTCACCAAACATAGGTAGGAAATATTGCAAGACACACATTGAATTCTTGATAAAGGATACTTATCTGGAGACTACAGTGTCCAGAGGAAGACTCTCGATACATTAGTTGGTTCGACGATATCAAGATGACATCGGGATCTATTCGAGAGAAACAACTGATTGAAATAAATGGAAATTCGATTTAGAGAAGGCGGATAACCACAAAAGGATGTAGATACAGTATGTCCCCGGCAGGAGATATTTTTCTATAAGAATGCAAAGAATGTCTAGAAAAATACTTTTGAGGAGGTATTATAGATGCCAATATTCTAAGATAAACATTAACTTCTAAAAATTAATAGTTTAGAAGTTTTTAGAACTTTTTATAATATTTAACAAAAATAACTTCCAAAAACTTTAAATACTATTTCGTTTAGCTACTTGATGCCGGAAAAATATGATATTTTTCGTAAAAAAATTTCAATAACTCAACGATAACTAGTATCACCATTCACCAAAACGGCAAGGAAAGATTTTAAAAACATGAGCCATTTTAGAACAAGCAAATTTTTTTATGAAGAAAGAATGCATTTTTCATAAAATTTTTATAACAAAATTGTTTTTCCTCTTAAGCACACTGTAGAACATTGGCGAAGAAGAAAAATTCTAACCATAAAATTATGATATTAAAAAAATTGTGAAAAATTATTAAAAAATAAATTTTTAGAAGTCATTGTTTTTCTTATAAAATTGGGATATATAATCCCTGCTAAAAAGCATTATAACTTAACTTAAATAACTCTAAATATTTGTACATGGTGTTTTAAATTCGGCTCTCACCATGAAAATGTTGGAAACGGTAAGAGATGTAAGGCGGTTTAAATTGGGGTAAAGTTCCCTGTTAGTGAGCCCTATGATAATCCGTTTGAAAATTGAAATTTTTGGAAATATGGTGGGTGGTAAAACTGAAATTTTCGGTTTTTGTTTTTATTTTTTTAAAAGTTTATTTTTACTCTTAGAAAAAAATTACAAACACATTCTTAAAAAACTGTTAGTGTAGCTTTGTCCTTTGGTGACGTCAAAAATCACTTAAGACATTTCGTTTTTCTGGGAGCATCATTAACTTTGTTTTGTAAATGGTATGTATTGGTATGTATTTGGTTTGTTTTTGTAAATAGAGACCTGTATTTTTTATTTAATTTTTTGAAATATGAATGAGAAAAAAATCAAATTTTTCAAATTTTTTGAAATGTGAATCGCACATACCCAAAAATTTGTATGTTTTTTACACGCACATGACAAAAGTGATCCCTATACCCATACCCATCTCTCCACAACACATTGCCTATTATGAGGACTTTATTAATTGTACTTTTCTTGGGCAAGTGCACTGCATCATTGTATTTGGGAGGTCATAAACTCCTAAAGAGAAGGAGTACGCCAGGGCTGCGTACTACTGTGCCCAATGCTGTTCACTATTTACAGAGAGTACTTTATGAGAATTGTACCGGAGGAATGGAGAGGATGTGTATGACTTAATGGCTACAGAATATTAAACCTACATAATTTGCTGATGACATAGTATTGGTAATAGCAAATCAGCTAGAAGTGGAAACAATTATATCAAAATTGGAAACTACCAGTAGAGAGTTCGGACTTCGCATCAATTAGAACAAGAAAAAAGTGATGATCGTAGATCGCAAAAACAACAACCGCCCAGATATCACAAACATAAAGCGCTGCGAAGTTGTGCAAAAATTAATATATTTAGGTGCCCTTATATCTAATACCAGTAGTTGTAAAATAGAAATACACCGTAGAATTCAACTGGCCCGTAACGCTATGACGCAGCTCACCAAAGGTTGATCGAACAGTCATATAACAAAATCGACAACAATCAACCTTGTAAATAGTCTTGTCTTTCCGGTTATGCTTTATGTTTCGGAGACCTGGATATTGTTAGCGGGGGACAGAAGACGTATTGACGCCTTCGAGATGTGGTGGTGGAGGAGGATGTTGCGAATAACGTGAACAGCACATCGCACCTATATGTTGGTCCTTAACGAAATCCAATTACCATAAATACTTTCCAGCACTTCTTTCTATAAACGTATCACGTATCCTTTCCTTCTTCGGCCATGTCAACCGAAGCGTTCACATGGAGAGACTTGTAGTACTAGGAAGACCCGCAGGATCCTGTTGCCGAGGCAGATCACCAACCAGGTGGATGGGCATAAAAACTTACGAATTGGGGTTGAAAAACTTATAAATATACCAACCTGGAGGTAGCGTTTGAACGACAAAGAACAGGAAAAATTGGAGACGGACGGTGCCGGCCGTCAGGGTCCTTAGCGCCAGAACCAGATCCACTACACGTCGTACGCGGCATACGGACTTAGATGACGAATCTCCGAAAAAATGAAAGAAAAAACACTATCCGTATCAAAAAAAGTTGATTCTATTTCCAGAAAAACGAAATATTGTAAGTGATTTTTCAGGTCACCAGAGGAAGAAGCTAAGAAATTTTCTTTGACAATAACTTTACAGATTTTTACTAACTCTCAAAATCAACTCTTATAAATTAATATAAAAACAAAAACTGAAAATGTGAATTATCCGCCATATTTCCGAAAATTACAAAAATAAGTTCTACTACTATAAACGGATTACCATAGGGCTCACTCATAGGCATTACAGGCAACTTTGTTCCAATTTAAGCCACCCTGTATTTCTTACTGTCGAGATCCCAATGGCGAGAGTCGAATTTTAAACAAATAAATTCCTATTTTTTATATGAAGAGGAGGATATATCAAAAATAAAGATGTTTATTGATAATTTTTATAGGTAAAATTAAAGAAGCTTTAGTCAGGAATTGTTAACATATAGATCTGCAGAAAATACAGTGCATTTATCTGACCTAAAACATTCACTAAATATTTTATTTTGACCATATTATGACATTTTTCGTTTTCCGCAAACGCGCTTCGCTGTTTATACGGAAAAGTTACCGGCAATATTCGACCTGGCGGCAATGCATCATATTCTGGTCCCAAGAACGTAATTTATCGGTATGTTTCGGTGTCATAAATAGACGACGACGCCGACGTCCTGTCGTTGATCGTGTTCCCGTCATGTCCACAGAGAGATGCCAGTCGTCAAAAATAGCGTTGCGGTGCACCACCAACAACAACGGCAATTATCGGCTAACGAGCGTCGCGGCAACCGGCAGAAATCAAACAGGTGACATGTCGACACCTTCGCCGAGAGATGATATTTGTCGGACGTAAAGTTTTCGATATCTGGGAGGTCGTAAAGGTGCAAAAAAGTTGGAAAATATTATAATTCAGCTGTCATAACAGTAACACATTATTTAAAAGATATAACGAAAGAATAAAAAGAGTTGGAAAGAATAAATAAGCTCTGGATCATAATTTAAAATTAAATTCCGGTAAATCATAATTTGGCAGTGACATTACAACATTACAAAATTATTACAAATACGGCTATAATATTATGTTCATATAAAGAGTAATTCAAATTGGACCCATACCATTGAGATCACGAGAACTCTAGGACATACAAGGCTGGTTGTAGAATGCAGAATGTGTGGAAGAGGGTTAATCACCGCGATCTAAAGATCTATTGTGTCCCCTTTCTTGATAACTAATCATACTCTGTTGTATGGGGGCAGGGTACTTCCCATTCTCCTCTGACAACTGTTAACATCCTCCGAGGAGTGAACATCTACCTCCTACGAGGGTATACAACCTTCCAAGGTTGGGGTTTAGCTCTCCATGCCCTTCACACTTGAGGAGCTTGTCTCCGGTTTGCATTTTTACGTTTCCAAGACCGTGAACGCTACTGGTTGCGCTGACGAGCTAGGGAATGTATTACTGGACCCCACTCCGTTTCCTAGACAGTGGCCGCAACGCCACCGCGGAAAGTAACGCCTGGCTATAGGCGTTCTGCAACAGCACCTGTGGCTCCGTGACTGAGGCCATCGCTTCGTGAGCGAATGGTCCGTGGTTCAAATCCCACGCCGTACCAAAACTTTTTCATATTTTTTTTTGCTTATAGCGTGATTTGATTGCATTGGTTTCACTCTTTTTGGTTGGATTGGTTTAGTTATTTGGCGGGTTGGTTAGCGTGGTTATTTGGAAGGTGTTAATTCATTGGTTAGTTAGTTATTTGGTGGGATTGGTTGGTTTTTACTAATTTATATTTGTTTTTTAGATATTCATTGATTTTAATACAAATTATTACCTAGCTCTTTTTATTACTGTTACTTATGACCTATTGTCAGGCATTTGGAGTACAGCAAGCCATCACGCATTGTTGCGCCCGCTGTCTAGGAAACGGAGCCTTTGGCACTGCAGTCCATTTCCTAGCTCGTCAGCGCAACCAGTAGCGCTCACGGTCTAGGAAATGTAAAAATGCCTCCGGTTTAGGTACTCTGGAGGTGGAGGCTGGAGGATCTGTCTCCATTTTCTCCACCTCTTTAATTTGGTCTCTCCTTAGACCTGATACAGGTGTTGTCCCGTATCTATAATAGAGAATATGTCTCTTTTTCTCTACAGCCTTCCTGGCCTTGATGTCAATTTCTATTGTGAGGACCTGACCATGGCCCTCCTCCCTAGAGTTAATGACTCGCCAACTCAATGTCCTTACATTGGAGTTCTGGCAAACCTGGTGATACACCGCAAGGGTTAGTCGGTCCATTTCTACAGAGCTTCGTATGTAGAAGTAAGGGAGATGAAAATACAATGGGTTGAGACCAGTAGGGCCTTTTTTGTGGGGATGGTAAAAAAATCTTCTTAGACGCCAGGTCTGTTGTTCTAGCGACCGAGGTGTGTCGGATTCCTACCGACTAAAAAAAATCCACCCTATTTGCTTAACAAACTGCGCTGGAACTGCTCACGTATTACTTCGGCGAAGATGCCCCTCTCTACATTAGACTTTCTTTGGTCATTCTTCAGCCCTTCGTTGATCATGTTCTTTCTGTCGTAGAATTTGTGATATAAACACCACGAAAGCCTCCCATATATCTTCGTTCTCCACAATATATTAGGGTATTAAGTTTTCTTTTTTAAAGGGTGCCTTAAAGATCCCTTTGATCTACCTGGTTCCCAGGCCGAGCATTCAAACATAGTGTGACTGATATCGTTGATGGCACTGCTGCAATATTTATAGGCCGCACTAGCTCTTTTCTTGAAGCGATATAAATGGTGTTCGAAAGCTCCGTGACCGCTAGGTATCTGGAAAGGATAATAGTCTACCAGTCCGTGCTTTCGTCCAGTCCATCTTCTTATATTCGGGACTAACATATGTGTCCATTTCCCACCGGACGCCTCATCCCATCTTCTTTGCCGCTGCTGATATCTCCTTTGCTTCATTTTTGATATCAGCCTTATCTGTTCTTCCTCTAGTTTTCTGATCGTATTCTGATTTTCTTTCAGTCTCTTTCCTTTACTACCAGGTCTATTGGTGGTATACCTGTGATTACGAATACTGCTTGCTCCGCTACAGTTCTGTAGGCAGAAACAACTCTCAAGGCGCTCCATCGCTGAACTGATAGAAGTTTCTGTTTTTCTTTTTTAACCTCTAGTGCCTTTGCCCATATTGGAGCGGCGCGGCGTGGCGTACAAAACACTGGCGTGGACCACTTCATTTAAAAGTATCCTTTTCTCCTGTCTTGGACCTCCGATATTTGGCATTATTCTTGCTAATTTAGCCACTGTTGTCTGAGCCTTTACCACTATTGCATGTATCGGTTCTTTAAAGTTCAGTTTTTTGTCAATTTGCACTCCCAGATACCTGAGGCTTTTGGACCATGTGATTTCCGTCCCATCCAATAAAATCTTTGGTTACGTAAAAGATCGCTTATCCGTTATCAGTACCGCCTCTGTTTTATGGACAGCCAGTAGCAAATTTTTCGTCTTCAGCCCATCGTGTATTCTATCTAAACTATCGTTTACTTCAATCTCCAGTTGTTCTGTTTTACTTGCCGTTGCCACAACAGCAAAATCATCTGCAAATCCCACTATATATCATACTGTGTTTTCAGTCATTTCCAGTTCCATAAGCTCGTCATAAAATATGTTCCAGAAGGGGTCCTAGGACCGACCTTTGGACCTTCCCATTGTCATTTCATACTTCTTTGTTCCTTCATACGTTAGATATAATATTTTTTTCTCTGCAAGATAGCTTTTCACCATATTTTCAGATATTTTGGGAAATATTTTCTCTCCAAAGCTTGTATAATTTCTCCCCATCTTGCAATATTGAAAGCATTTTTGTCATCTAAAGTTATTAATGCTCAATATCCTTTATTTTTCCAATTCCCTTCCTTTAGACTCCTTGCAATGGTGACTATTCGATTGATTGCATCGATGGTCGATATGTCTTTACGATATCCGTACTGCAGATGTGATAATCCTCCGATGTTGTCTACATGGATCTCCATTCTTTGTAGTATTAATCTTTCCAGGAATATGACACTAGCGTCTATTAGACCGAGGCACTGGTATCTCTTAGGCAGATTGGTCTATAGGCCAACAAGCCTATAGAGAATACGTCATCTTATAAGATGACGTATTCTCTATAGGATTGTTGGCCTTGTGTAGAAGAACCAAATTTTGTTGCTTCCATTTGTTTGGGAAATATCCAGGAAATAAACATTCGTATACTGTATGTAGTAGTAGCTCCGGCCATACATCAATGGCTGTTTTTCCTGACCAGTAGAGGCTAGTCTTCTATCTAGTCATGCATCCATTTGACCTGGTCCCGCAACCATACGATTTAGGTTTTTAGTAAGGCTGTCTCCTCTTGGTCCGGGCGGTTAAGCTGAAACATGACCACATACACTAGAGGGTGCCTCGTATGACGGATTGGTCCCTCCCCTCCGGCGTCGTACGTCTTGGTGCAATTCCTTGGTCACGACACTACAGCCAGGGACAAAGCAATAAGAGGATGGGTAAATAAGGACAAAGTTACGCATTTATAATTTTGCTTATTTACAACATTTATTTGCAACATTTATAATTTTGCTCAGTCACCATCACCGTCATCTTATTGCATGTTGTGATAGGTGGTTATAGAAACTATCTCGTTTTAAATTGTTTTGGGTCTAATTTTTGAATATCCATGCCCAATTTGATCCTTTTTGATTTCATTTCTTCTATTCCACTTATCAAGTCTTATACCATGATAATATGATAATTATACTTTGCTGTTTTCGATTCATCGTAATACATGGTTTTTCTATACATTTTAATTGTGAAAAATTTTATTCACATGCCTATTTTTGGGATTAGGTATAGGATTAGGTTGTTGAACCATTGTTTCAAATTTTTCTATTGGTAACGTGATAACGATGTCATCAGCAAATCGCTATTTTGAGTTTTTTTTAACTTTTTAAGCGTCATCGTTTAATGCCAAGATTAAATTATACACACTCTATAATACGTTAATATAATCATTTCTTTTCTCTATTAAGAGAAAAACATATTGCATTCCATTTTCGATCACATCTATAAATCTCCTACCCATAAATCTCAGCCTGTTCTTTCTTTTCTCCCTACTTTCATTTTATTTTCGGTTATTCGTTTGTTCTTATTTCTCTTTTTTTTTCTTCCATATTCTTTTACCGAGAAAGAAAGACAACCGATCGTCATCGGGGAAATTGCGTATGTCATTAACCCCATCGGGACGACCGACGCCTGGGCTGCCATGGGATAATTTTAAATTTCAAATCTGTCTCGCTGCTTCTCGTATGACGTGCGTATTCTTGTGCGAGTATTTGTGTGTGTGTGTGTGGGTCCGCCCGCGTCTTCATTCCGCTTATTTGTATATATACGGAGAGCTATTTTCAACTGCAGTGCCGTACAATAAGAGATTAAGTATTCTCGGAATATTACTTTTTAAAGTTTAAAGTACGTTAGTAAGGAACTAGAAGTTTAAGATACTTTTTTCGTACTACGCATTCATTCGTTTTGTCCTTTACTCCTACGTGGAGCATAGAGGTTCTATAAATGCTCTCCAGCGGGTTCGGTTGTTTGAAATTGATTTGACACCTCGCCATGATCGGTTTACTGCTTCAATCTCTTTTTAAATGTCCTTTGCCATGTGTGTCTTGGACGACCAGTTCCTCTACTGCCTTGTGGATTCCACTCAACCAACTCTGCCAACAACGTTGTTGCCCTTCGCCTTAAGTGTGACTAATTCGCCTCCGTTTCCTAAGTTTAATCTCGTTATACACCTGGTTGTTTAAGCTCTATATATCCTCATTTCTGATAGTATTTGGCCGGAATATTTCTACAATTTTTCGCAGACAGTGGTTTATGAATACTTGTTTGTTAATTAATGGCGATGTAATTTTCGAAGTCTCTGCACCATACAGCAATACTAGGGTGCAATTTTGTTCAAGTTAGCAACCGATCGTTTAGAAGCGATGTCGAAGCCAGATCGGTACTATGTTCTTTGCAAAACTATTGTCGCTCAAATGCTGCGAAATATGGTATCACTATCACACTCTTGCACACGTGTGCGACACGGTCTACACTGTCGCTTCGCCACAAAGCGAGAAATCAGAATATCGCTACGAATCGATGTTGCTACTGAACATAGCGCCTCAAGGTACAAAATTACTTTGCTATCGCTTTGAAACATGAACAAAGTTGCACTGCTGATTTGTCATTCGAATTGAGAATTTTAAGTTTAGTAAGTTGAGAGTACTGTCTAGATCTCCAAATATTGTTGAGTATGCAAAATGTTATTCTGGCCTTGTTTATGCTATTATGATATCTTGCTATGTGCCTCCGTTGGTTAAAATTATACTACCCAAATAACTAAATTTTACCTCCTCTATAGTTGTTGTTCCCATGATAAAAGGAGCGACATTGTTGGATTTAGTTTTTTTAATATTGATCTTAGGACCTGCAATTCGAGCTTCATTTGAGTCAAATAGTTTTAATGCCATATTCGCACAACTATAAGAAATGTGAAATATGTCATCTGCATAACTGAGATCTTCTAACATGCTAAGGAGAGTCCACCATATTCTACTTTGATTCTTGGAAATTGTTCTCTATAGAATATAATCAAAGATAATATGAAAAGAAATGGCGACAGGATGCAACCCTGCCTCACCTCATTCCGACTGTTGATGGATTCACTCCGTTGACCCTTATGCAAGACTGTACATTGAGCCTCACACACTTTTCGTACTACTAGGATGGCATTTTGTGATGAAGTTGACTGCGATATATTTGGGAATGGATATAAAATTGTTATAAAATGGATGATCGGCTTTCCACCTCAAACAAATCTCTCTATGATAGCAATGGAGGAAGTGGTAAAATATATGTTCCCTAACCACATCTGTGATATTTAAGTGCTGTGATATAGATAAGTTTGAATGTTTTGCAAAGGATGAACTACTAATGGCTTGTGATAGGTTAAAAAATAATAAGGCACCAGGGCTTGCTGGTATTCCTCCAGAATATAATATAAACTAAATAATGGACATCATCTAGAACTTATCCGCCATTTGTAATCTCCATCGATTACTGTACATACATTAATATCTAAGCTTTTAATAATCCTTAAAACACTTTCCTTAAACTCGTTTTTTTTGCCCCAATAGTCATCGAGAGGGTTACTTACGCTCTGACCAACTTCAAAATACGTTTAATGAACGAGGAATAAGATAAAAAAAATATTATAACATAAAAAATAATTACACATTTTATTATCGATACCAACTTTTTAGTTATACTTGATATACAATATTAAAGGAAATATGTTTCTAGGAAATGAATAGATTATGAGTCTGGTACCTACGTCTATGAAGTGCGCTGCATCAGAGCAGCACCATAGCGTTCCCACTCATGTAAATATAACATAAAAATGTCACTAATTGTCTGGCTTTGGAGCATTTTTTTCGAAAGTCGAGCTTGTTTATAAAACAATCAGTTCACAGTCAAGAGGTTCATTATTACGAAGAGAGTTTTAACATTGTCCCAATTCTAAAGTAACGTATTATTGTTCTAATATGAGTCGTGAACAACTTGACAACTAAAGTGAAGAAAATGGTATCAATACCGAAAAAAAAACATATTAATAACAAATCATTTACAACAGTGGAGCGATCATCTCGTACGTAATAACCTAAGCTACATTATTTTTACATATAGATCATTAAAGCTTAAAGTATTACAATACTATTTAAACCAAAAACTCGTAATACAAAACTAAAGTGTCAAAACGGATGACAATGTCGGGAAATAAATAAATAAACGTGGCAACTTGACATTTTTACAGCAGAGCTACCTCCTAAATCCTCAGCGGGAAATTTAAATTCCAGTTAGTCAACCCGGCGCCGAATATGTCCATGGTTGGCAATAATGAATAATAATGTTTAATTGGTATCAAATATAGTTAAGTATATCGTGCCACAAAGATCTCTTTATTCGTTTCTCTAGAAAAGTTTTTTTCAAACTGATTTGCAAGTCAATGCTTGCAAGAAATTATAATATTAAAAAGAAAAAATAGTAATTAACGGCATAGCCCTCAAGAAATGAACCGTATGTAACTGTCTTCCGGCGTCATCAGTACGGTAGGAATAAGCAAAGAGGACACATAGATGATGACTAGTTGATCTTAAGAAATATAAACAAGAAAGCAAACGGGAGCATAAAGCCCCAATTTGCAGCTTAGACCCACAGTCGCCCAGATTTTTGGGCTTCACCCAGGACAGCTGTGGAGGTAGCCAAAAATAGGACAGCTGTGGTTTTGCCGAGTAAATACGAAAATAAGAGAAAAATTAGTTAGGGAAAGTGAACAAAAAGAAAAAAATAGTAATTAGCGACATAGCCCTCAAGAAATTAGCCGTATTTTTTTCCATAACAAGGGGCCGCGGCCGTCCTCTGCCGGAAACACTACGACCTGTGAGGCCTATTGTGTTTGTCCTCCTTCTATATCTGCACCCATTCTCCTATCCCTGTGCCCTGCACTAGCTTATGCAGGTCCTTGATAGGATGGGAGTTCCTCCGGTTCCAGCCTAGCTTTCCCAAATAAAAAGTATCGCTTGCGATCCGAGCCTCGTAATGACATATTATGTGCTCTGCTGTTTCAGAATCTTTATCGCAGAGTCTGCAGCAAAGACTTCCTTGATACAGGTTGAGCTTGTTCAGATAACACTTGACAGCCATGTGTCCTGTCAAGAGGCCTGTTGTAATCCGCACTTTATTCCTGCTAAGCATTTACAGTTTTTTTGCGGTTTTAGAGCTAGGTCCTTGAATAAAAGCCTTGCTGTGTCTGTGCCCCTGTCTGTTACTCCAATGGACATTGTGCTTTTCCCTGATCCAGAGTTTTAGTGCACTACGGGCAATACAATTGGGTATTCCCAGTACTGGCTCTGGACCAAGATAGGATGCCGATGATCCCTGCTTAGATCGCTCATTGGCTTTTTCGTTGCCTTGGATGCCGCTGTGGCCCGGCACCCAGAATAATTTAATTATAATAGCCGTATACGCATACACTAGTGTAACTGCCTTCCAAAACAAGCAATGATATTTTTATATTTTCCCTGCAGTTACCTATGAATATCTATAGCATCTGAAAGAACTTCTGCTAAAGCTCTATGTTTCTCAACTGTTGAATATGCCTGCGCAATGTGGTGTAGATCTGTTCATGCGAAAAAGGTGAACATTAGCTTGAATGAAACATGCAGAATAGTCACAGGTTGTATGAAACCCACCCCTCTAGAAAATCTTTACAAGACCGCATGAAAATCTCTACATAATCCCGACTTACGTAGAAAACCTCATGAACATACTGAGAAGCTAAATCAAACCTTTGATGTTCGCCATTCAATTTTTGGCCAAGAGTTAGGCCCCAAGCCATTTAACCGACTTTAATCCAAGCGCCGTTTCCTAAGCCACGCCCTGGATGAACCTCCCTCCCACTACCCACTTAGATAAGGCCTACAAAACGATATTACTAGCGGCTGGAAAACCTGGATGCCGACCGTATCAGAACTGGGGTGGCCCCAGTAAAATGCAGTCTAATCAAATGGGATTTGCTGGACAGAAATGACGACAAATGCGACAGTGGCACCTTTCATGAGACAGGAAACATGAAACATCTTCTTAAATGTCCTACCCGTATGGATGGTTAAACGGGAAGCATTGAACATAGCCCACAGAACACTGGGAGAACATAGAACATAGAACAGAGAACATAGAACACTGGGCTCACAAAAACACTATAATACGGATACGAAAAAGAAAAGTAAGTATAGCATCTGAGCACAGAATGCCATATTGATTTGGTCAAACATAATCTGCGTTTCTTAATTTTAAGGTTACGCCTTTTATTATGTTGTTGTATGATTTCCCTTAACTCGAATTACTATTACGCTCTTGAATTTTCTTTATGTAAGATTCTCCGCACACATATAGTAACTTACATATTATTACGTATGCATATATTTACGTAACATAAAATATAAGAAATAACGTTGTCGTTTAACGCTAATTACTCAAATGTAAACCCCTATAACGACAGTGTCGTAAAGTATCGTAGTAAGTACATTAGGGCGGACAGATTTATAATCAGAAAGAAAAGTATTTCTCTTTTCTCTGGACAAACAAAGGAGCTTTGTTAGTTTGTCCCAATATTAAAAATAGAAATTTCATTTTATCCTGTTTTTTTTTCGTTCATTCTTTTTCATTTCCGAAAAAAATATTAGGTCAAAAATCTCGGCCGACGTTCTATATGCGATTGAATTTTTCTTGGAGACGTAAAATCTGACAAAGAAAACACCATAAATATTTCAATATGTTTGGCATTTTGTATTTTTTCACAGACTAAATTTATGAATCTCTTGTGTAGGGTAATGGGTATACAGGGAAACTTTGATTTATAAACATAGGCTAAAATGAAGTAATTCCAGTTTTCTTTTATATTTACAATGTCGTTTTATAAATAACTATTTGAATCTTAAAAAGCAGGACTGGTTTGATTTTAGTGATACACTTACAAAAAACCATTTTTATACATATTTTCTAAAAATCTTCCTATCGATGAATTAATTAAGGAATTGCTCATCATTTTATTCAGCTTTAATCTATTATTTATATGTTGATATCTGATGCTATTGATTGTAATATCCTAAATATTAACAAGTTAATTGTAAATGATCATTTCACTTCGATTTACCTAGGTTCATTTTTATAATAATATTTTAAAAATAAATAAAGATAATTGTGATTTCAACAATTTATTAATATCATAAAATATATGAATTAAACGTTATTTGTATTTTTAGTTTTTTTTTTACTATAAAAGCTGTACAAAGCATAGCCCAGTCAGAGTTAAACAAAGAAAAAGAGAGTTAGAAGAAAGTTAAACCAAAATTAAGAAAAAAACAGAGTTAACATACAAAGAAAAAGAAAAGTGACTATTGCATTATTTAAATTCTGATCATTAGTATTTTATTCGTCTGAATATTTTAACTTCCTGTTGCTCGAGGCCTCTTTTGTTGATATTAACGCCCAAATATTTAAATTGTCCGACCTGGTGTAGCTGCACTTCATCATTCAGTAGGAGTTCGAAATTGGTTTCTGAGTTAACTATATACCGCAAAAATTCGGTTTACTCAGGGTTCCCTATTTAACCCCGTGTGCAATTTCTGTGCCGTAAGAAAAAGGCAACATAACCCAGCTCCATATTAAAACTGCATAAGTCTATTTCACCCGGATATGGATTGAACTGCGATTGCGCCAAACTCCGATTGATTGTTGTTTTAGTTCTGTTTGGATTACTTTTTATTTGTGCGCGTAAAAGAGTGATTTTGTTTAGTTTATTGTTTCCAACTATTTTTTGATATTTTTCTAACTCCATGATAATGTGTTATAAATAATAAAAATATAAATAAAATTGAAGGTTAGGTGAAATGTCAGTCAACCACTTCCCTTAAAAACATCGACCAATGAAAACTTCTTCAGGTGAGGCATGCTCAGTTAAATGAATATCCGGGTGAAATAGACTTATGCAGAATTCCATATTGTTCTTTCACTGTTTGGGCTTCACTTTTTGGAGATTAGGCTGGATATATTTGTAAATAATACGTATATGCAAAATACGCACGAGTATCTAGAAGAGGGTGCGTACGCAACGAAGAGGTAAGAGGAGGAATGGATGCTCAGAACACGGTTGTTGATAGGTTAGAGAGAAGACCGCTGAAATAGTTTCATCTTATGAGAATGCCAGATGATCGATGGCCAAAACGAGTTGTTCAATGGGTTCCGCCGCAACGAACAAAACGAGGAAGACCACGACGATCCTGGAATGACGGAAAAAGAGAATCCATGGATGTTCGACAACGAGAGGATGATGATGTCTTTGATAGACAAGCTTGGAGACAGGAAAAAAACTTGTTTTTGATAGTTCACGTCAACCAAACCAATCTCATTCGCTTTTTAAGTGAAGCTCATAATCCGATTTGTTACATAAGATAAGCATAAGAAAATTCATAAAGTAGTATCAAAAATTGTAAAACACGACACGTGAGCTGGTTGGTACTGAACACGCATTGTAGCACGATTATGGAATTAGCATACATATGACAATTTCCAATTTCACACAAACAATCCACAAATCATAAGTTTGAAAATGTAATTAATGTATAGTAGACATAGTGGAGCGACTTCAAGGCTCCAGTAAGTAATACGGGATGAAGATCAACTAATTTTTCTAAAATTCACAGTCGTGGTATTTAGAAAGAACGAATATGTAGAAATTTCCAATAATATAGGGGGCACCCTAATTATTTTAATAGAGGGTTAGGTTTTTACAACAGGTTTATAAGATCAAATATTTGGGGATCTGGATTTTTAATCCTTTGAATAACAATGTGGAAATACAAATCAGGATAGAACAGGCCAGAAATGAAGAACGTTCTACAGAACCCCAGATTGGATCTTGAGTTGAGAATTAGGTTCGTCAGGTGTTGGTCTATCCTGTTATAGGCGCAGAAACATGGACACAGGAAGTTCAAGAGATGAATCGCCTCGAATCGTTCAAAACATGGATATATCCAAGCGTTGCGCAGTGTTGCGCCCTATGGACAAAATGTAAAATAAAAACTTTGCTTTTAATAAACGAAATCCATTAAATTTTATCGAAGATGGTCGAAGGTACTAAAAATATGCCGAATATTTCAAATTCCAATGCTAATAATAAGGAATCATTGCTTAGAACTGATAAGAAAAATAATTTGGTTTTGGTCAGTACATTAAAATTTGTGGGTACAGCAGATTAACTTTATTTTTTCTGC
This sequence comes from Sitophilus oryzae, assembly GCF_002938485.1. Lineage (NCBI taxonomy): Eukaryota > Metazoa > Arthropoda > Insecta > Coleoptera > Curculionidae > Sitophilus > Sitophilus oryzae. The sequence continues at coordinate 245,896 of NW_022145805.1, read as the reverse complement.
ATTTATTAAATATTTAGTTATGTGTCTAACTATGGATTGTAGTTATACAGGTATGTATTTTATTTCGCCGGTTTTACGTAATTGCCGGTAACAAAATATTAAAAAATTTTATTTGCATATTTTTAATTTTTGTTTTTTATTTAATGTCCTCGTATGTCCTCCATGAATTTTCGTAATATACTACCTCCACCAGTGTTCTTTGTTATGCAACTTTTTGTTTTTGCCCCAATCTGCCCCCTTGTTAGTTATTAAATTTTTTAGATGTCTTCTATGAGATACCCAAAAATATATTATTTGATGAGGGCTATTAAGTAGATCAAAAGACAAAGAACACATGATCGTTTTGAAAATAAAAACATTGTTAAATCTAGAGGAAGACATTAAAGACTTAAAAAACTATTCTGGGTCTAACGGTATAACAACTATAAATTATTGTTACTCAACTTTTCCAGAGTTTTTTAAAATCTCATAGATTACATTTATGACATCTATGACTATTACACGTCATATGGTGCGTTTAGACTTGAGCACGCACGAACTGAGCGTGCGCACTCGTTCGCGCTCTCGGCTCCGTTCAAATTAAAAACTTATTTTTCGACGAATGAAGTGATCCATTTGTGCGCGAAATAATGGACGACCAAGAAATAATCGAGGCTGCAGTCATTGTTATGCACAGCTTAATTATTGAAAAGGAGAAAAATCGAAAAAATCGTCGCTGGTGGTAAACCCAAATTTTTAGAAATTGATATAATTTACTGCACAACTTAGTGTCTGAGGGCTATGATCAGTTCAAAAGCTTTACAAGAATGACCAGACCCAACTTTGAATATTTACAGAATTTAATAATACCAAAAATTACGAACAAAAGATACAAATTTTAGAATACCAATTTAATTAATATCGACATATTCAATATTAATTTTATTTACAAGATCTTGCCATGCGTTTTTTTTATTTTTTAATAATACAAAGAATGTTTAACATCCCATAATATAGGCAACTTTTCATATTCTTCAATTAACAATAACGAAAATTCATTGATCCACTCTATAATTTTAATAAAGAAAACGAAAAAAAATCACACATACACGCACGAACGCAGAGAAAACAAATTGCCGGTGGAAACTGAGCATTCGCGCACACATAAAATCCCTTTGAGCACGGACCAAAAACCGACACCAGACGGCTCACGTTCGCGGTTGCTCGCGCACAGACAGATTCAGAGTGAGCGTGCGCGCACAGCCGTTTACACTTGAGCATTCGCGGAGGATCAGTGCGTGCGTGCTCAAATCTAAACGCACCAATAGATGTCATAGATAACTTTTACATCCAAGTAAAGAATACACTCAATACATACACAAATTTTAACTGGATTTTAAAAGTATATTTTTTTTAGTTTATGGAAAACTAAAAGTATCCAGAAGTTTATTGAAGGGGTAAAATTGATCCCTATCAAATTAAATCTTGGCAAAAAACAAATTCCTCCTGCTTTATTTCAATATTTTTCCAAAAAATCTGGAAAATACTCTATCCAGAAATTCAAAAACTCAATTTTGACCACAAATTCGTGATCCCCGACCTCGATAACCCCCAGATACCAAATTTCGAGAACGTAATGCTTTTTGTCCCATTATCCCATATGATGGAAACACTGTGGCATTGGTTCGGTATATTCATGTCTATGATATAAAATTTCATGGGTAGTCCATATCACAATTACCGAAGTCTACAGCGTCATAGGTAGAGAAAGAGAACCGCTCAATATAATAAAAATAAGAACGTATTTAGGGTATATATTAAGAAACGACGAATATCACGTCCTACGATTAGAAGGGAGTATATACAGGTAAGGGAAGAAGGAAAAGAGGCCTCAACAGGAGAAAACTATCTTAGTTGCGAAACATCAGAAACTGGCTTACATCAGAAGTTCAATTCAAATTTTACTTAAATTTTATTTATTTAATTACTTAATAAAATTTTCTTTTAGAAAAACAATTATAAAGTTAAGTTAAAGTATAAGAAAAGTAAATCGAATTTCATTATATAAATTAAGTGAAATATTTAATAACGAAAATGAAACAAAGGATGTACGTATTAATTTTAATACAATACATTTTCTTATTATTGAAAGATCTCGCGCAAAATTTATTAGGATTGGTACTTCATGAATTACCCAGATGTCAATATTTTTTTCTAAGAATAAAATATTACGACCATACACAATACGTATTGTTTGTTATTGCATTGTTATAATTAGTTATGACCGATCTTCGCTGACTAATGCCTCAATAAACACATTTTTGTGGTCGAATTTGGGATTCTCCAATAGGTCGATAATATCGCTGGTACCTGCCACACCAATCCATGACTAACTTACTTGACTAACCGAATAAACCGAAAACAAACTCCAGTAGAGATAAACTTCTCGGGTCTATTTCTATTTTGTTCAAGTATTTTTAATGTAAACATAGCCAGAGTTAAAAATAACACGCCCGCCGTACCCACTAGTATATGGATATATTTTTTCTAATTTAAATCGTTTCTAAAAACATAACCGTATTGCCTGGTTGTTGGCAGGATTATTTAATCTACATCTTACATCACTTAGGAAAAAACAGGCTTTAAAAATAACTTTTTTTGTTATACGGGTTTAAAAGCAGATGACTAAAAATATATGAATATCTATTTTTATCTATATAAAGAAGAACTTAAGATATTATTATATTTCTAATCTTAAAAAATATAAAATAATATTGTCTACTTTTAAAATAATAATTAAATTTTTATTTAATAATTAAACTCGGAATGTACGCAATAGGACCTTACTGTAAACATCGATAAAACGGAATACCTGATGACTAACTCAGATAATAAATTTGATATTTTCATTACTGAGGACTCAAAGCTCAGAGAGGTTGAGTGGTTTAAGTATTTGGGGGCATCACCTCAAGGGTATCTCAGCCATAAACAAACTCCTCGACTGTGATGGGCACGGAGGGCTGAACCCTAACTGTGGAAGGGTGTGTACCCTCGTACGAGGTAGATGTCCACCCCTCGGAGGATGAACAGTTGTCAGAGGAGGATTAATTGGAAATACCCTGTCCTCCCTAGAAAAGGAAGATCCCCATTTATGATGAGTTATAACTCAAGAAAGGGGGACACAATAGATATTTAAGGTCGCGGTGATTGACTTCCGTTCTGGATACCGCAGCTCTAAAGATGTCTATTGATGGATATCCAAACCTTTCTTCTGAGATCCTTCAACTGGAAATTTTGACGTCTACCGACAGCTCTTTTTTCTTGAGTCTAAGAAATTCGTATTTATCGTGTCTCATTATATTATGGCCTATATAGCTGGGTTTTCAATGTTTTGCAGTTAATAGTAGCCCTTTTTGTTTTCTCATACATACTATCGATATACAAGTATTGTACGGATTGAAAAGGAAAGCACAATATTGACGGGACGGTCTTATAGACAGGATTGTAGCAGATTTTTAGTCAAACTAATGCTTTGCTTAAGGGTACAGTTGCTGTCGGAACTGTATATCTAGTACCTATACATGGAGTTGCACAAATGAGTTTTGATTGCCTTGATTTCATTTTATTTCTTCGTTATTCTCTCTTATTTTTAATATGATTTTGTTTGCTTTGAGCTTTGGTGTCTTGTTTTTAAAATTGAGTGTCAAATTTTCAGTCAGTTGCTTTATCGATCAGCTCTGATTTCCAGATAGTGAGTAACTGCAGCAGATGGAAGCTAATCTGTTAATGTATACGCGTTTAGGTGCATTCTATAGTGAGTACTTTAAAAGCTAGTCTATTGTGAATACATTCTGGAACTCTCAATTGTATAATTAATTTAAATTTTTATTTCTTATTGTTTTTATTGCTGTATATTTTTTTATTGGCAATTCTAACTAACTTTAATGAAATTTAATAAATTGTAACATAATATGTAGATGTAGAAGTTTTTTGAAAAGTTCTATGTAGGTTTAGACTAAATATTTATACTTAAGGGTTAAATTTAATAATTAGATTAATTTTCAAATTTTATATTAATATTACAATTTTATGTATCTATTTTATTGAGTTTTATACCAAGTGCGTCTCAAAAGTGGCTCAACCTTATAAATTTTTATTTTTTCAGATAAAAAACAAGATTTGGTATGTTAGTATATGACATAAATTAGGATTAATTGACGTATTCAATTGTTTTCGGTCACTTTCTGTTTCACCGGAAATGACCATCTAACCTAACCTAACCAACTTTTGATTTTTAAATGGCACCCTTCTTATTTTTTTACTTTATTCAATAGAAAATGACACTCTGAGTAGAATGACATATCATATGCCAACTCTTGGCATTCGCGCTTAAAAAAGCGTATTTGAAATTTCAATCTAGTGTTAAAAGTACTAATTTAATCAGAGAGCCTTGAAAAAATATATTTGATGTTTAATGTTTTTCGTGCCTTGTTCTAGCCGGTTAAAAGATGCCCAAATCGTGTTTTTAATCATATCTCAATTTTTTCAAATTTAATTTGAAAGAATTTTTTTTTCAATCAAATGAAGTAAAAAAATACCAAAAGTTTAAAAATCAAAATTTGTAGTCATTTCGGACCGACCGGAAGTGACCGAAAATAAGTGAATAAGTCAATCAATCCTAATTTATTTCGTATACTAAGATAGCAAATCTCGTTTTTTTTATCTGAAAAAATATAAAAGTTATAGGGGTGAGCGACTTTTGAGACACACCCGGTATATTTCAGTATTAAACCGGCACTACACGACATAGCCAGGCTGGGTCATTGTGCAATTGGCAAGACTGGTTGCCAAACTAAACCAATATGGTCCAACTCCAATGTGTATATATATCTACACGATCGATGTACCAATATTGATAGATGTAAGGATAGCGAAAAACTACTAATATTGGTGAGGGATTACTGAGAAACAAATAATCGAAGGTGACGGTGAAGTAGGTGTTGTAGTTGCAAGCTGTGTGTTGATGAATTGGGCCAATTATGGTCCAGCCTGTGGCACACGTAATATTGTATTTAAGGGTGAGATGTTTAACATTTGGAAAACTAGTAATTTTTTGTATTTTCTTTTACATGTCGTAAATGTCTAAACCAATGTTATTCCAATATACAGGGTGTCCCAATATTTCGTGGACATAGAACTACTACGTATTTTGGAAACCAAAATAAGTTCATTGGACAAAATTTATCTCTATACAAAAGTGCTTCGTTTGCCCGCTAGAGAGCATCAATCTTTAACAAAATAAACACATTTTTTAAGATGTCTTAAGAACCGTTATGATGACGATTGGAATGAGATTTTGGGTGACTACGTTCTGCTAAGTTCTTTAACATTTGACTTTCACAAAAATCAAGAAAAAGTACAGGAAGGGTGAAAACTACCGCTATATAAATTTTAGTGTAAATATTTTTTAACTCTACCGACGACAGATTTTCTTTTCGTATAAAATGGTCCCTCTACTATTTACTACATTTTTTGTCTCTTGTAAAAAAAACGCCACATCGCATAGTTTTTGAGAAAAAAATCTTTGGGAGAATTTATCTTTCCAAAGCAGACCCATGAAATATACCGGGTGCGTCTCAAAAGTGGCTCACCCCCTATAACTTTTTTATTTTTTCAGGTAAAAAATTGAGATTTGGTATGTTAATATATGACATAAATTAGGATTGATATACATATTCAATTCTTTTCTGTCACTTCCTGTTTTGCCGGAAATGACTACAACTTTTGATTTTTAAATGGCACCTTCGGTTTTTTGTTGCTTTATTCGATAGAAAATGATACTCTGAATAGAATGACATATCATATGTCAACTTTGACATTTTCGAATATGATGGTTTATTTGAAATTGCAACATGCGATTCATAACGACAATTTGACTCGAAATACGAAGTGTGTGGTATCAAATTACTCGTAAAAAATGCTTTTTCCAAATATGCTAATGAGACACCCTCGTTCCATTTGAAAAAATTGGGATATAAAATCGTATTTTTACGATTTGGGCATCTTTTAACCAGCCAGGACAAGACACGAATAACATTAGAAGATCAAATCTATTTTTCCAAGGCTCCTTATCTAAAAATTAGTGTTTTTAACACAGCCATGGCACTCTAGATTGAAATTTAAAATTCAATTTTGTTTTAAGCAAAAATGTCAAAAGTTGACATATGATATGTCATTCTATTCAGAATGTCATTTTCTATCGAATAAAGTAAAAAAATACCGAGGGTGTCATTTAAAAATCAAAAGTTGTAGTTATTTCCGGCGAAACAGGAAGTGACAGAAAACAATTAAATACCTCAATCAATCCTAATTTATGTCATATACTAACATACTAAATCTCGTTTGTTTATCTGAAAAAATAAAAAAGTTATAGGGGTGAGCCACTTTTGAGACGCACCCGGTACAGGTAGTTCCCATATTCCGGGCACATAGAAAAACTATATATTTTTTTAATCAAAATAAGTTAATTGCACATAACTTACCTTTATACAAAAGTGCTTCGTTTGTCCGTTAGAGAGCCTCAATAAGAAGTAAACCGGAAAGTTAATTAATTTAAAATGTATTATTTTTTTAAGCTTTTTACGAAGCTTATTGTCCAAAATTTGCGATACTGACATAAAATTTCATATTTTCGTTAACTAGATTATTAGAGCATAATAGAGTTTATGTGCCTCAATAGCTTGACAAAAAAAGCTTTTTGGAAATCAGCTTCGGAATTTTTTTTTTCTTGAAAAAGTATGCGCGGTGGCGTTTTTTTTCAAGAGAGAAAAAATGTAGTAAATGCTAGCAATATTTTACGAAAAAAAGATCGGTAGTTGGTTTAGTTGGAAAATATTTATACTAAAATTTATGCAGGGGTAGGGGTAGTTTTTACCTTACCGTACTTTTTCTTGATTTTTGTGAAAGTCAAATGTTAAAGCACTTAGCAAAACATAGACACCCAAAATTTCATTCAAATCGGAATAACGTTTCTTAAGATATCTGAAAAAATGTATTTATTTTTATAGTTTGATACCTTCTAACGGACAAATGAAGTACTTTTGTATAGAGGTAAATTGTGTCCAAGGAACTGATTTTGATTCAACGGAATACTGGAAAACCCTGCACTGAGAGAAAAAACGTTGTAAAATCAAAAATAATGCTAATGAATCAAATAAAATCAAACATGTTTTGGCCTCATTAATGGTCATAATTGAATTAATAAGATATCTATTGATTTTATGCATATAGTAGTATATAAAACATACATGATCATTGTCATTGTTAGTGGTATATCAGATTTCGAATAAAAATGCTGCCTATTTGATTTAAAGAAATATACATTTGTTTATTAGTGTTTTCCTTTTGTTTTTCAAATACATTCCTTTTATTTCAAGCTTTTCTCTTTATATTTTCAAATGCAATGCTTAATGATTTATTAATATGTCACTTTGTTTAAAACTTGAGTTGATTTTAATCGAATAGGATCAGTACTAACAATTTAAATGAAATAAATATCAAATTTATTAGGAAAATAATTTTATTTCGGAATTATTCTTTTGGTGATAAGTAGGTAAACACAATTGTATTGAATGTCTTCCAAAATCAAAAAAAAAAAGATAGATATAAGGGTATCCTGGTGAATTTTGTCTAGTGACGAATGGTTTTTGTAATGTCCTGGAATTGATCTGCCTTTATTAGATTCCTTCAAAGGTCACAGAGATTCTAAAAAAGGAAGCAACGTTTAGTTAAGTATATGATATACTTTTCTCCGTCTTAAAACTGGAGTTAACCTGAAACAGAAATGTTTCTATACAGGGTATACAGGATTTGCAGGTTTTCTGAATCGTATAATTGCAAAAAACAGTATTTTTTAGGTTCCTAACGCCACTATAGATGAGAAAACCGCGCTATGTTGAATTTAAAAAGTGGGGTTCTTAAATTTCTTGAAAAAAAAAATTCTTCATTCTTTCGCGAAAAAAATATTGTCGTTGGGTAATACATTAAATTTTCCACCCTGTACAAATTTCTGTTCTGTACAGGATGAGTCAACGATAGAGTTCTCTATCTAGAGATCTCAATAATTGTTTGGAGGTTTACAAATAAATGTTAAATACAAAAGTTTACGGTACACGTTTTAAATTATTGTAGAATATTGTATTGAGTATTGTATATTTTTTGTATTATTGTATATTTTTTTGTATTATATATTATTTGTATTGTTATATTGTAGAATATACTGGGTGCTTCATAAAGTAAAAAAAAATGGGTTGGAAAAAAATATATTTTTTATTTATTTATTAATATCTCTGATATTATCGAAATATATTTACTCATATATAATATATTATGTAAAGTGGTCCAAAAGGAAGCCAAAAATGCAATAAAATACAGGGTGTTCCATTTAAAAAAAACATACCGATCCACTTACACATGTTTGAGCCACCCCATAGAAGTTGAAATATTTTCCTGTAATACATCCTCGTACATACTTTAGGTTTGAACTTAAACAAAATTGTGAAGTTTATTATTCTAGGAGCTACAAATGCCCGACGCACTACTGCTGGACCCTGTATATTATAAAAAAAATATTATTAGATAAAAAAGTTATAGAATTTTACGTAGGATTTAAAAAATAAAATAAAAAATAGGGTGTTGCATATAACATGTTATATCCGCAACACTTTTTTGAAGCACTCTGTATATTCTACAATAATTTTAAAATGTTTATCTTAACCCTCCCTATAACTTTTATATTTAACATTTTTTGTAAATCTCAAAACAAAGGAGTTAATGACCTTACTCTATCGTTGACTCACCCTGTACATTCTGTAATGTTCATCAATATATTTTTTTACCTTTTATACTGGTACGAGCTGTAGTAAGTTTCACCTTTTTAACAATTTTGCTAGCTTGACTTCGTATTCCTCTACATGTGAATTTTTATCATCTAGTGAAATATTACTTTGCAAATTTGAATTGTTGAATTCGTCCAGCGTTAAATTCAAAATCACAATGCATCATTTCGGCCGGCGTCATTTCCATCACTCTTCAAGAAAACCTTTGGCCGCCATAATGCTGCTGAAATAATATTAACGTTTGATCATTCTAAACAACTACTTAAACAACACATTACCTGTAAACGATAAAATTCTCTTTTTGTCACTAACAACTGTCATATACAATAAATATCATTGTACTATTCAAAATCATGGAACGCGACAAAAATCATACAACAACGTGTGGCCTAATCGGGCTTATCCCGTCAATACCGCCAAACACCATCTTTCGATGTCCACCTCAAATGCATGACTTTCTATTGGCAAATATTAATCACGTGGCAAAAGCCTAACAGAAATGTTAGCAATTCTTATAGAAATAAAATACTCTCGTGCTTAAAATAAATGTATTATAAGGATGTCTTATTGGAATAAATAGACAAGCAACACTTTTCAAAAATAATAAGGCAATGCCAGTTTATTTTAAACGTGATTCTTTTGAAACATATAGAGTAATAATTACTTTAAAAGGACTAAATATTAGATATCCGATAAAACAGTATTCACTTTATTTCGAATGCTTTAATTTTTATTATGTATATAAAACAATATTATATTATCAGCAATCGTTATTAAGATATCTGAAAAAATGTATTTATTTTTATAGTTTGATACCTTCTAACGGACAAATGAAGTACTTTTGTATAGAGGTAAATTGTGTCCAAGGAACTGATTTTGATTCAACGGAATACTGGAAAACCCTGTATATTCGAGATTTTGTTGATATTTTTAGTGAGATACTCCCGATTACTACTTTTCAACATATTATTCTTTCTTGTATCCATAGGGGTATTTAATAACTCTTCAATATAAAATGCCTATTTTTTTCGGATGCTACATTTTAAGTGAAATAATAATATCAGGATTATTCCGTTAAATATATGTATTTTCGTGTTCTGTCCCGCTCTGGAACCTACTGACCTGAGCACCGGCAACCGTTGAGAAAGTACCAGGTTATGAGACCTCGGCTTGGGCGCTCTCGGTAACAACGAGATTAAAATAATAATTGGTGTCATTGCGAAGAAGAAACGCAAAATGCGGCGGCGGCGTTCTTACATTATGTAGGTCGTACGCCGGCGTATATGTAATGTGTACGTACGTGTGCTTTACAACTTTTTACAAATGTTATTGTTTTCGTAAATCTATTTGCAACATCCTTTGGCATTGGTGGAGGATGACGAATTTGTATTTCTAGAGAGCGCTTAATGAATACATTTTAGTGATTTTCTTGTTTTGTATTGATTATATTTCTTCTCATAGGTAATGAGCTTCAAGGTCGTTTCTTATTTTTTTATTATACTGTTGTTGGATATCGATTCTGGTTTTGTTTGAATTATTGTAGTAGATACCCTTAATACTTTTGGAAAGTTATTGTTCCTACAACCAACAACATGATTATTTTCTGTGTCTTTTAGTTTTTGTCATTTTTTTAGCATCAAACATTTATCCTTTTTTTATAGTATCATCTCAACATCTTTAATGTATGTTTCGTTATTTTTTATGGAAACAAGGTGTTGGTATGAATACTAGATAGAAAATTGGGTTGCACGTTGATGAACATGATCAAGTAGACTTGGCGAATTTTCTTAACACATCACCAGGAGATACTGTATGATTGATAAAAAACGGCGTCAGAGATGGTTAGGGAATGACAATTAATGATAATTTTGGCGAGGTCAATCTCTAGACGCCATTCTCTAAAAATTGACATAAAACTTAACACTAATTATAGAAAGATTAAAAAAAGATGACGCATGACGTCGAGAATGTCTCGTCGACAATTGAATTGCTGACGCTTCGACTAGGGTGTCCAAGTCAACTTCTAAAGTGAGGTCGTCAATGTCGATAATGTTTTAATTAATGTCGATAATGTAATTAATTTTACTATACAGGGTGGTCCGAACTGTATTCCGGAAACTTCGGCAGCATATTCTGCAGATAAAAATAAGTAAAAAAGTTCACTTAATGCTTAGTTTCGAAGATACATGGTGTAGAAGTTTCATTTTTATTTCGATTTTTCCAAATAATTTCCGAAGTAAAGTCAATATTTGAATGAAAATTGGTGTCTGAGAGTTTTTTGACATGACAAATTTGATTTTGATGTCAATATGTCTCCTACTAGTAGATGGCGCCACCTACATATTTTTTAACCAGTTTGTAGAGTAATAATAACTTTTTGTCCGTACCTGTATAAAACTACTGAGTAAAAAAATATACATTTACGACGTTTTTTACATAAAAAAGGTCTCTTGGTAAAAATCGCTACGAGTAATGGTTTTCGAGATATTTGGAATCGAAATTATTAATATCTGTCATCATTGACATTAATTAAACATGTTGACTAAATAGTTATTAAACTGAAATCATAAATTTGAAGTATTTTTGTGTCAAAAGTTCAACAGAAACTGTGTTATCATCATTTTTTACAGAAAAATTTATGATTAATTTAAAAAAATATAAAAATTTTCAAATTTATTATTTCAGTCAAGTAACTAATCTACTCAACGTGTTTATTTTTCGTCAGTTATAATATGTATTGTATATTTCCATTCTAAATATCTTAAGAATAGTTGCTCGTAGCGATTTTTACAAATTTTTACAGATATTTTTTACGTTAAAAGTCACAGAGATGTATATTTTTTCGCTCGGTAGTTTTATACAGGTACGAACAAAAAGTTATTATGCTTCAAAACAGATAAAACACATGTAGGTGGCGCCCTCTACTAGTAGGAGTCATATTGACATCAAAATCAAATTTCTCATGTCAAAAAACATCCAGACACCAATTTTCATCCAAATATTGACTTTACTTCAAAAATTATTTAGAAAAAATCGAAATAAAAATGAAACTTCTAAACCCTGTATCTCTGAAACTAAGCATTTTAGAACCTACATTTATACGAACTTTTTTATTTAATTTTATCTGCAGAATATGCTGCCGAAGTTTCCGGAATACAATTCGGACCACCCTGTATATTAACACTTAAAACCAAAGAATAATCACTCGAATAACGCAGCTAAGCACAATATATAATAAAATGATCTAATTCGCTGAGCAATATTGGCAGCGTTGTCATAAGATTTCCCCCTACAATTACTCAGTAGTAATCCCTTTGTTTCTATAAAGTCTTGTAGAATATTAAATAAATGTAAGGCAGTATGACTACTAATTTTAATGAAGGCTACACATCTTCATTTTTCCCCGAAAACAGTATCGTAATACAATAGCAAGTTGGTCATTGTGAGACAGATCTGGTGTAGAATCCATCACAGTTGAATAATATTTTGTGTCTTTGTGTGTTTTTGATAAGTACGATACTCGGTACGATATTATCATGTGTTCACGAATGAATGGATCGAACCCTGCCAATCTCCAGACCCCCCATAAAATTACCATTATATGGAGAACCAAATCCTTCCTCGGAACCTCTAAATTCTAAGCCTCTTATACTCAAAAATTTTACCACTACAATTACCCGTTTTAGGACATTGTGATAATATTCTGTTTCTTTTCTTAATTACTCCTGAAGCTGCTTGTCTAAAACAGACTTATTTTCTTTTCGTGTCAACCACACTAACATTGATTTCTTATGTTCATTAGAATTTTCGTGGGTTTCTAAACAAGTTTCTATGTGTTTCCAATCAGAAATTCCGGTCGTGTATTGAGAAGAGGTTTTAAAAAAAAGTTTGCAAGGCAAACAAAAAACAGCACCAACACTGGTTAAATATATTAGCAAAGATATTTCCAGTGATTAACAATTTTTAATTTTTTTAGTGAAATGTATATTTGAAAATGCTCTGTTTTGTTCCTTGTATTTCTTTGTAGAAGCTGAATATGTATTTTTTGATTTTTTATTTTGAAAGTCAGTCATTTCATGTGAGAGGATGTCATTAATAAAATCATTATTTAGCAATTCTGGCCACAAGCCCACGTCAACATATTTCTCAAACTCAAAATTAGTATTGTCTAAATTTCTTTCCGTCTCGGTGTTACCATCCTGTCGCTGAACACCAATATCGTTTGCCGTTTGATCATAGGATTGCTGGTAGTCAAGACTTTGCACATTTTCATCATTTGTCTTTTTCTTGGTGTTGCGATTTGCTACTCCCTTCAAATAGATTCTCTTCAGATAAGATCCTCTCTTGTCGCTTGTTGATGAATTTTCAGCGATTTCGTCGTTCGTTTTCATGTTTTGATTGGAAAAAAGTCCCAATTTTTGCACATTTTTTTCTTTCTTTTTTTCGATCTAGCTGTAATTTGCGTTTCTCAGCTCCACTTTTATACTTTCGACCAGACATTATTGTAAATTAAAACTTTGATTTTTTTCTGAAAATAAACAATGAACTTGATAGTTTTCCGATAATAAACAGTGAACGAGATAATCGTTGCATTTGAATACGTGAATACTTTGTAATGAGTGCAGTAATTAAAAATTATGGTAGTTTTTTTTAATTTTAGATTTTTTTAAATTCATATTATCGCCTATTGTTTTTAGCGGGGTCTGGGGGCCCCTTGTAACCTCGGGGCCCTGGGCTGCAGCCCAAACAGCCCTTAGGTAGATCCGGCCCTGCCTTCCTAACAAAAACAGGAGTTAGGCAGGGAGTGTCTTAGCGCTTCTCCTATTCAACATATTCATAGCAGCGCACTTTATTATAGTGGAGAGCAAACTGCAGGAAAGAGGAGGGCATTAGATACAGATATAACGGTGACTGTTAAACATAAAAAGACAATACATATACAAAAACACGTATAAAACATAAAATTCATCACATAACTTCAATAAAAATAAACGTTACAGCAATTACAAGAAATGCTAAACACATATACCTGGGCATACGAGGCTTTGGGGATTAAGCTGAACACCGGTAAAACTAAAATAATGTGCACTAACTCGGAAAATCATAACAATGCTATAAAAATTGGAGAAAAACTATTGGAGAAAAACTAATAGATATGTAGCGGAATTCAATTACCTCGGCATCGGCCATTTGATTTCGGAAAATATCGACTCTGAAATTCAGCATAAAATTAGTAGGGCCTCAAGAGCATTCTAGAAATTAAGAAAGGGTTTTCTACAATAACGACTTGAGCACAAAAACTAAACTTCAGTTTACCGAGCACTAATAATCCCCACCATATTATATGGAAGCGAAACTTGGGTGCTGTACCTTTGGCTTTGAACGCATTAAACAAAATGCCACACCTAAGACAACTGTTAAAAATCAAATAGTACCACCACGTGTTAAACGTATAGGTCCTTCCACTAGCTGCGAGAGCGCCCAAGTCATGATTACTAAATCCCGCTTAAGATGGTTTGGTATGTAGAATGCAATAAAATAGCCTACCGAAATCTCTTCTTTACGGTGAGCTTGTAAACGGTAAGAGGAAAACGGGTTGACAACTCAAAAGGTATAAGGAACATGGTCCATGAAAACTTAAAGGTGATAAGTATGCAGAATCGGTGGGAGGAAGTAGCACACAATAGAGAAGAATTCAACTGTAAACTCAGTTAACAACGACAACTAATAATAATAGCTACCATATATAGCGTTTAACGCCTTGGGAGTAGCAAGGTACAGCTTGCTATACTAGAGCCGTTCGGTATACAAGGAAGGTAATGTGGCTAGCACTACGCTTCAACCGCCTATTATTACCTCAGGATTGTGAATCCCAAGTACTCATTTAAGGCTGAGTCGACCTAGGTACCCAAACTATTTTTATTTTAATAAAAATAGTCGGCTGACGAAATGCCGGGTGTGGGAATCGAACCCACATCTTGAGATTGGCAGACGAGAGCCTGTACCTCTACGCCACCGGGCACCTACAACAGAAACTAAACAACGACAACTAAAAAGTAAAAAGGCAACAAAATAATGATATTTTTGAATGTCCGGAGTGAGTGCGGAAGAGAGATAATATCGCGTATCGGTCTTTTCAGTCACAGGAAAGCTCATGAAAGAAAACGCCTCGCGTAACCATCTTCTAATGCATGTCAAATAATCGTCAACGAGTAATGGCAGTAACAGTAATATCAGAAAATTCCTTTCACTATTGTCACTTTGGAGAGTAAAATATAAGTGCACCAAAACATTTTTGAGTGTCCAAATGATAGTCGAAGAGTTGTGTGCATCCCCAGTTTGCGAATAATCGCTAAGCCAAGCAATAAAGTCTTGTTTACTTCTCTTTTAAAAAGGGTTGCACATATACCTGAAAAATGTTGGTGCTTATTTTAACAAGAAAAAAAAAGAAACGCCAAAGATTATGTAGTACTACTGATACATTTCAACATTTTTAATAACTCAAAATTATGTGTTGTAATGTGTTGCAATTGAAAAGGGAAACAATAACCACCGTTAGTAAATTTTGCAGGATAGTCTAAGTTTAAATTTTTGCTTAAATTTTGAGAACTACTGGATATTTACTGAGGTTTTCTTTCTTGTAAATTTAATAAAAAATTATTTAGGTAGTAACATATGTCGCCATATTATCAAGCTTTTATGTTTTTAATTAAAATTAAAAAAAAATAAAAAAATTCGTAAAAAAAATATAGACGTGTTTCTGGTGTCGAAATATAGTACCCTTAAACATATTTGCACTTATTTAAAACTCACCCTGTATGGTCAAACAAAATGTTTTCTCTCTCTTAAATTTTTAAAACACATCTTCGACATACGATGTAAATCATCGGGTCTTGGTTAAAAAATATGTCTTGCAGTATTTTAAAAAATTCGCGTGTCAGATAATTCCAAATATGAGTTCCGTAAACAGCATAGAGCATAGAACCAAAAATATTTAGATATAAATGTAGTAGTCTAATTGAAATCACGCCGGGCGTTCAGCATCATTCCGGAAGTTGTCGTCGACATTACAAAGTGTACAACTACGTGATTTGTTTTATTTCTCTTATGGGAACGAACGAATGTATAAAAAGCCCGATTTACGAGACGTTGCCAAGTACTGTAAAAGATGAGTCAACGCCTTACATTGTCACTTCAAGAAATTCCGAGCAAACGAACGTGTAGTTTGTTTTGGTGTCTGCTTTAAAACAAAATTAATAGTATTTCGCACTGAAATTATATTATCTTTTTGTTGATCAATTTTGTACGAGATATAAGAATAAAAAAGTTTTTTATATAGGTATCTGCATTCTATGCATGTAAAAAACTGTTTGGCAGGAGATCCGCAACTTCAGGAGGCACAGGTTTGGGCATTAGGAAGGAAGGAACTAGACATTCAGTCATTCAGGAACTAGACATCCGTCGATCTTTAAGGCTATCGGATGGCTGTAATGTTCTACAAGCAGATGTTTACTCCATAAAGGAAGCGGCTAGTTGTATACGAGAGAAAATTGCTGATAGATCAGTAGGGGATATCGTGATATACACTGACAGCTTGAGCGCTTTAAGAAGCATCACCATGCAATCAGTGAGATCGAAAACTGTATTGGAAAATGGAATACCGAGAAGCACTGTCCTGGCTGCGTCAAGGCGGGGCTACTCTGTGCTGGGTGCCAGGCCACAACAATGTTATAGGCAATCAAGAAGCAGACAGACTCGCCAAAGAGGGGGCCAGGGGAGAGGCCGTGGCAGATGACCCACCACTTGTGACAATCAACATACTGAAGGAAACTATAGGAACTACCATCAAGGCCAAGCAGCAAGAGACGTGGAAACACCGTGAGGACTGCGTTACAGCTCGAAGACTATGGCTAGTGGTAGATAGCAAAAAGACGAAACAACTACTAGAGCACAAAAAGAACCTAGTACGCATAATTGTAGGTGTCATTGCTAGAAACTGCCCCACGGGGGTAAACCTCGTGAGATTGAAGATTTCCAACGACGACTACTGCAGAGAATGCGGAGAGGACGAAGAAACCATAGAGCACCTGCTGTGCCACTGTCCGGCACTGAAATACCGATGCTTTAGAACTTTAGAGCAAGGTTTTTTGGAGGGACTAGACGAAGCAGCAGACATCGGGAACTTGGCAAAGAGCTGGAAGTGCTTTAACGAATGAGACGAAGGTCTGGTACAACAATACAGGGGTATCGCAATGGGCCCAAGGCCTCCGAGTGGGGGATCAAACATGATTCCAAACCCCAGCAGCCTAACTTAACCTAACCTATATAGGTATCGACTTATCGCAATCAGTAGAGTTCAGAAACATTTTGATAAGAGCTATGATTAACTTGTAATAAAATTAATTGCAAAAAATCTTGGTGAAACTTTGTCTGTCCTTTGCATGTCGAAACCCAAAACAGTGCATGCTCGAGTGCATGTGAGTCTAGACCAGTCGAATCTCTTATGTTTTTCCACCACGAGTCCGTGCGTCTCTCAAATTTTCTTCTGCGTTTTATCTTTCCTTCGATGATTAATTTTAAGAGATTTGCTCTACTATTCAGCATGACATGGGCCAGGTATGCAGTCTTTCGTTTTTTGATTTATTTGTAAATACTTCCCTTTCCTTGTTAAGCTTCCCAAGAATCTCATCATTGCGTACATGATCTATTCAAGGTATTTTTAATAGTCTTCTACATTTCGTAAGCTTTCAATCATCTCAAGGTGTTCGCTTTAAGTTTCCAGATTTCACAGCTGTATAAGAGTATTGAGTAAACCTAATGAAGAAAACGTAGACGTAAGTCGACGTTTAGTGACCGGTTACATAACAATTTACATGAGAAGATGATCGATATGATATTGTATCTCTATATTTTAAGATATTTCCGTTCTATTTGTTCAAGAAATTTCCATTCAGTAGGTAATGGAGTATTCCATGTTAACAGAAACCAGGATAAAGCCAAATAAGAAACGAATTATGACTATGTGTCCTGTTTTTTCGTCTTCTGTCTGTTCTTCGTTGGTGTTCTTCTGTCTGTTCTTGTAAGTTTTACTAAAGTAAAATTTCATTAACCTATTACAATATTGTAAGTATACAATTAAAGAATACCCAATTGGGTTAAATCAATTTTAATTTTGATTCTTATTTTCCGTTATCATGTTTTCTGCTAAACATGCATTTATAGTTGCTAAATGTATTTTTTTGCAAAGTTAAATATAGAGATGTTCATTGTCGATCATTATCTTCTTCTGATCATCTTTTAGGAATCAATCTGACATTATTATATGACAAATTATTTTTTACAGACATAATTTCTCAAATTTCATAGTAATTTGTAATTTTAATAAAATAGGTTCCTAAGTCATAGAGTGGTTGAAGTTTATTTTTTTTGGTGACTTTAGAAACTCATTTTTAAATTACATTATAAACAAGGCCAGAAAAAATAGTACTGTATGCTGTTTCATTAAAATTAAAAAGTATATACTAATTGTAATATTCAGTTGTCATGTAAAAGATGACAGATATGTCATGTAAAAGATGACAAGATATCAGTTGTTTAAATTTAGCTGCGTTATTTTTTATTTACTTATGATTCATCGTATTATACCCATAATATAATTAAACTAAATTTAATCTTTACAATAATCTTTACAATCTTTACAAATAAAAATGATGACAATATTATACGTTATTTCGATATTCGATTTTTCGTTCGATTCATGCATGAATTATGAATAAAACTGATTCTTTATGAAGTTCTTGCAAATTAAAGAAATTTATTGTTTTTATTGGTCTTTGTTGTCTGCCACGTTTCTATCTATTAATATGATATGCAAATATTATTCGAGTCTGATTCTCTCATTAATATTTTGTTACACTTTAGAGGTGTAGACCTAGTATTTGGTTAGATCTTTTATTATTTGTATATTTTTTGTGCTTTTGTTTGTTTTTTAAATGTTTTGTCGATGAAGCTAATTTGGCTCTTGTACAATAAAGCGTTATTTTTTTCTCAGCTTAAAGCCGGTTTTAAAGACTAAATCGGGATAATTCTTATCAACGACATAATCGCGGTTCAACACAGTGCGAACGATAGAACAGATAGAATGAATTGTGGACTTCTGCATGGTAGAGATGATTCTTTCCGGGTTGTGAAGTTGGAGTTTCTTAAGGCTTTGATCAAGGTTTACGTCTACTAGGCCGTTAGAGGTAAGTATTGTTGGTAATATAAAAGTCTTGCTCAAATCGTATATGGCTTTTAGTTCTTGTGCCAGTGCTTCATATTTTGTGATATTCTCTTTTCTTGCATTTTTAATATTTTCGTCTAATGGTTTTGTGTTGTCCAGCAGGTAAGCATGTTTTTGTTTTTTTTATAGAAGGCCTATTATGCTATATCACGTCTATTATGCTGCACAGTACGATCTGTGATAATGTCAGTATCCCAGTACATTTTTACGTTTTCGTTTACTACTATTTTTGCAGGTAAGTCCTTTTTGGCTATTATTTTTAGAAAAATTTTTGTTGCTATTTGCTGGTCTTGTATAGCTATAATAAATCCTTCGGTCTCAGCTTTGAGCTCTCCATCTCTGAGAAAATGTAATGACAGATTTCGGTCAACGTCGGGATTATATAAGTTGGATGGATATCTTCCGTGCAAGGCTTTCCCTTTCCACTTTTCGGTTAGTTCCTCAGCACCCCTAGTACCTGCAGGTAATCTTTGATCTGCTAAGTTTAGAGGTGTGAAATTCCTGTCGGCGGTCTTAATAGCTGAAAGGAGAGGGTCATTTGATTGGCCAAAGCTTCATGCATAGCAATGAGACTAATAATTCCTTTTCTACCTTTGTCCCTTGGCATGTAGAGTCTAATGGTTGAAGCATAGGGGTGGTGCATTCGGTGCCTTGTCATTGATGTTCTGACTTTCCTATCGAGTGATTCCAAGTCGGTTTGTGACCATTTTAAAAAAGCATGGACACCATCTTATTAAGGATGTGATTATCTACAACTTTTTATCGAAAACTTTTGTCACAAAAATAGATTATAATGGAATTAGGGACAATTTTAAAATAGCCAAAATTTGTTTTTTCAATACCTAGTAAGCCATGAACTTTTTCAAAATCTGAAAGGCGCATATGCGCATATTTATGACCCCACAAAACTGCAATTCTTTCCCCATTTAACCGACTCTCTATGTCCAGTAGTTTCCGATATACCCATAGAGAACATCGTAGGAAACTCCCCTGTAGTTTTGCTGGCTATTATGACAATTTATTTAAATAGAAGGAAATACTAACTTGTGTTACGATGTGTGGTTCACTTATAAATTATTAAGACACAATTAAAATAAATGTAATAAATATATTGGGTAAAATTTTATAAGGATATATATTTTGTATGGATTATATCAATGAATGTATAAAATGGAACTACTCGACATTTTGTGTTTCTCCAAAATCCAAAAGTTTTGGGAAAAATGATCTTTAGAGGTGGGCAGGTAAAGAGGCTAAATTCTTTCGCCCGACATGTGTTTGACAGATGGAAACGTATACCTAATATACAAATATCCTCCACTTTTCTGACTGATAAGCATGTAACTTAAGATTATAGTCCATATAATTAATGAAAAAATAACAAATATGATAGATACATTTTTAGAGGCAGTTTAAAATCAGATCAGATTTCGCTCATAGTTACCATAGTAAGACTATTATTAATATATATTAGGTTAATTATTATTAATATGTATTAGGTATAACCTTGAATATAATCTGAATATTATATTCAAGGTTATTTCCTGTGATATATATTTTTAATATATATTTAGTTATTGTTAAGCTGTAATAATATTCGCATGAAGGCTATTCACCTTTAAGATTAAAAATTTAATGGGTGTGGCACGTCAGTATTCGATCGATGTATAAACAATATTTTTTTATATTCTCCTTCGATTGATGAAGTAGTTCCCAAATGAAGTCAAAATGTCTGTTGAGCATATAAGTTTTATTTGCATTTAATTTCTTAAAATACTATTTATTTAAAGATTTTCTATGTAGATACCCTCTGGTAAAAATGTATTAAAAAATGACTTGCACGAATCTTACAACAAGACCAATACTAAGACTGGACCATGCAAGACCACTTATTACACCGCAAGATTAAGACCAAGAGGGTCTTGGTCTTGTATTTTTGTATTGATACTATTATTATTTCTGTAATCTTTAATCTACTTTTAGATTATTTCTTCTAATTTTTGCATAGTAAGTATGAGTATATAAGAAATTGTCACACCAATTTTTCTTTAATACGTATATTGTGTACCTTTCAAGATTTTCATCAGTAATTGAACTAAAAGATAATTAGATATATAAAAGCCATATTTTATTTTCACATCGATCATATACGTTTATTTTTACGAATATTTTAGAGTCCATTTTTTAAATTAATGTTATATTAAATTATTTTTATTTCTTCTGTCATTTTCTCTTTTGACTGGCAGAACCTACATATGCCGTTATAAACAAACAGCAAGTACAATATGATCGAAAAAAAAGGCGTCAGCGATGGCTATGAAATGAAGATCGCTGTCATTTTATATGTAAAATTATATGGGAAATGGCATTGATGTTAGTTTCAAAGGCAACTTGACGAGGTTTTTTTAATCATATGGTATAATAAACTATATAGGTATTTGTAGAATATAGAGTGAGAGGAAAAGAAAAAAAAACAATTAGGCAAAGAAAATAAAGTCCTCCTACTCTGGGTGTCTGCTCACAGTGCTCACCAAGGGATAGAAGGCAATGAAAAAGCAAATTATCTAGGAAAGGAGCGAACGCTCCACTAACTGGACCAGAACCGTTCTGTTTTCCAAACGGGAATCAACTGAAAGCGGAACTGAAGAATCTGGAAGACTCCATCCGTAACTTGGAATGGGTGTCCTCCAACGCAAGGGTCTAAGACACTCGAAAAAGGTCATCAGTACTTACGACTGAGAAAAATCAAAGGTTTTCCTTGATTTAAGTAAAAACTATCTTCGGATTGTCGCGGGCTTTCTAACAGGAGACTGTCTCCTCAACGAACACCTCAGTAGGCTGTAGCTGAGAAACAACGGCGAATGCAGATTCTGTGGGGAAAATAGGCAAACACCAGAACACCTTATGCACAAGTGCGCCGAGACGACGACCACTCGTGCCATGAACTTTGGTACGGCTGATGTTGAGGATGGAGAGCTGGCTTCTGTGGAGCCGTCTCAGATACTGGCTTTTGTTAAGGCCCTGAGACTGTATGATGAGTTATAACTCATGAAAGGGGAACACACAATAGATCTGTAGGATTGCGGTGATTTAACTCCCCTCCTAAACATTCTACATATAGGTATTTAAGTAATGTCTATACCTTCGTGGTATTTCCGCTACTAGAAGAAA
Source organism: Sitophilus oryzae (assembly GCF_002938485.1). Taxonomy (NCBI): domain Eukaryota; kingdom Metazoa; phylum Arthropoda; class Insecta; order Coleoptera; family Curculionidae; genus Sitophilus; species Sitophilus oryzae. Next base: position 223,567 of record NW_022145805.1, on the reverse strand, counting down.
ATCTAGAAAATAAAATTGATATTTTTTGTAAACACCACTACGTTGATCCAACCCTTATCCAACGGAGACCAACTTGTTAGTAATATTTTACTAATAAAACAAATTTGACTAACGGACAAAAAATTCTTACCGTTTCAGGAGGTATATAACAAAATAATACAAATAACAAAGAAAAATCTATTTAAAATGTCTCAATACTCTACTGTTTCAGAACTAAACTTATTTGCATATGAAGTCAAACTTCAAACTCATTACTACATGATAACAATAATTATTACTCAATGAGGTAAAACCAAAAAGCTTCAAATTTTCTGTATAAATGCAGGGGCGGATCGTGAACTTGTGGGGCCCTGGGCTGAAACTACTTAGGTGCCTACATAAGTACTCAACTAATAGCCATGCCAAAAAACATTGTAGTGATCCGCCATATTGGCAGCGTTGTCATAAGATTTCCCCCTACAATTACTAAGTAGTAATCCCTTTGTTTCTATAAAGTCTTGTAGAATATTAAATAAATGTAAGGCAGTATATGACTACTAATTTTAATGAAGGCTACACATCTTCATTTTTTCGCCGAAAACAGTATCGTAATACAATAGCAAGTTGGTCATTGTGAGACAGATCTGGTGTAGAATCCATCACAGTTGAATAATATTTTGTGTCTTTGTGTGTTTTTTATAAGTACGATACTCGGTACGATATTATCGGTTTTGGTCGCAGCTCCCGTTGTTCAATGTGTTCACGAATGAATGGATCGAACTCTGCCAATAGCTCCAGACCCCCCATAAAATTACCATTATGTGGATAACCAAATACTCCCTCGGAACCTCTAAATTCTAAGCCTCTTATACTCAAAAATATTACCACTACAATTACCCGTTTTAGGACATTGTGATAATATTCTATTTCTTTTCTTAATTACTCCTGAAGCTGCTTGTCTAAAACAGACTTATTTTCTTTTCGTGTCAACCACACTAACATTGATTTCTTATGTTCATTAGAATTTTCGTGGGTTTCTAAACAAGTTTCTATGTGTTTCCAATAAGAAATTCCGGTCGTGTATTGAGAAGAGGTTTTAAAAAAAAACAGCACCAACACTGGTTGAATATATTAGCCAAGATATTTCCAGTGATTGACCATTTTTAATTTTTTTAGTGAAATGTATATTTGAAAATGCTCTGTTTTGTTCCTTGTATTTCTTTGTAGAAGCTGAATATGTATTTTTGATTTTTTATTTTGAAAGTCAGTCATTTCATGTGAGAGGATGTCATTAATAAAATCATTATTTAGCAATTCTGGCCACAAGCCCACGTCAACATATTTCTCAAACTCAAAATTAGTATTGTCTAAATTTCTTTCCGTCTCGGTGTTACCATCCTGTCGCTGAACACCAATATCGTTTGCCGTTTGATCATAGGATTGCTGGTAGTCAAGACTTTGCACATTTTCATCATTTGTCTTTTTCTTGGTGTTGCGATTTGCTACTCCCTTCAAATAGATTCTCTTCAGATAAGATCCTCTCTTGTCGCTTGTTGATGAATTTTCAGCGATTTCGTCGTTCGTTTTCATGTTTTGATTGGAAAAAAGTCCCAATTTTTGCACATTTTTTTCTTTCTTTTTTTCGATCTAGCTGTAATTTGCGTTTCTCAGCTCCACTTTTATACTTTCGACCAGACATTATTGTAAATTAAAACTTTGATTTTTTTCTGAAAATAAACAATGAACTTGATAGTTTTCCGATAATAAACAGTGAACGAGATAATCGTTGCATTTGAATACGTAAATACTTTGTAATGAGTGCAGTAAATAAAAATTATGGTAGTCTTTTAATTTTAGATTTTTTAAATTCATATTATCGCCTATTGTTTTAGCGGGGTCTGGCGGGTTGCAGCCCAAACAGCCCTTAGGTAGATCCGGCCCTGTATAAATGAGATAATTTTTAGTTTGGAATTAATTTTTATTTACATTATATTATGTTTTTTTTATTTTGTGTTTTATAAAATTATATGAGCAATATATTACTTTGTTAGTGCTGTTTACAAAAAATAACTGTTTTATTTTGTAGATTTTCTTCAAATGACGAAAAGTCCAGAAATCTATTTAAGCAAATATATGTTTGTTATACCATATTCATAATTTCCATTTTACAAAGTCTTAATTAAAATACATAGCAGTTGAATAAAAGCTAACAGATAATGACAATCAATGAACATTGGAATACTTTTTCAGACCAAAGTGCCGTAGCCCCTAAGTTTACTGATATAAACTTTACCGTAACACTGGTTAAATTGCTCGATATCGATTTGATTTTGAAAACAGGATGAGTAAGCACAAAAAGTTGTTACGATTTTCACTTCAAAGAAAAGCTTCCTAAAAGCCCAGCCTAAAATACGATTGTCAGTAAAAAAGTAGTATGCCATACAGAACTTTAATAAATTTTTTGAAATTAAATATGTTTTATCGAAACATTAAGAGAGGACAAAAAAAATAAAAATGTAAACTTAACTATAGGAACTAAAGAGTTAATGTTAATGCGAGTGTTAATGTTTATTATAAACATTTTCATTTTTGGTTCGGAGCTGCAATGTTTATATTAAATGAGATTTGTGCAATTTAAGAAAAGTTTGAAAAATTAAGTAGTAATTGCTTAATTCCTTATCTGACTTGACTAAAAATAAAATAAGCGTTAAATCATATTTCACCAAAAATAAATAGTCTCAATATCGCTAAAAATAAAATAAGCATTGCTCCATTAGCTCAATATCATGCATCACAGTCATAAAAAGTTGCCCTTTCAATCCACAAACGTCGTAACGATTTTCTCTAGGCATCGCTATAAGGGTACACTGTATTGATTAGAATACGTTTCGTTATTGTACAGGGTGTCCCGTTTTGGTTGAAATCATACGGTATCTCGGTTATTAGTAGAAATAGGGAATAGGGGAGAAAGAAATTACGGTTTGCACAGACCTGTCCTACTTTTTCGTCAAACTGAAAATGCTGTAAACAAAATTTTTATAATTTTGAAACCATCTTCGTTTCTAAGTTACAGGGTATTTTTCAAAATTTTACAAATTTTTACACCTCCTGTATCACCGTTATTGTAAAATGTTTCGAAAAGGTGAAAAATGTTTCTAGTTTCTAGTAGAACTCTTTCCATGTTCCATATAGAACAAGGTGTCGTAGGCTGGTTTTCTATGGAAAAATATTTTCGGAGATACCAACTCACATGTTTTCTCAAAAAACACCCTGCAATATACCGGGTGCGTCTCAAAAGTGGCTCACCCCCTATAACTTTTATTTTTCAGATAAAAAAAATCGAGATTTGGTACGTTAGCATTTGACATAAATTTGGATTGATTGACGCATTCAATTGTTTTCGGTCACTTCCTGTTTCACCGGAAATGACTACATCTTTTGATTTTTAAATGGCACCCTCGGTATTTTTTTACTTTATTTGATAGAAAATAACACTCTGAATAGAATGACATATCATATGTCAACTTTTGACATTTTCGCACGTGGTTTATTTGAAATTATAATTTGCGGTTCGTAACGAAAATTTGACTCGAAATACCAAAAATGTTTTTTCCAAATATGCTAAAGAGCCACCCTCGTTCTATTTGAAAAAATTGAGATATGATTAAAAATACGATTTGAGCATTTTCTAACTGGCCAGGATAAGACACTAAAAACATTAGACGATAAAATCTATTTTTCCAAGGCTCCTTTATTAAGAATTAGTGTTTTTAACATAGCCGTGGCACTCTAGAATGAATTTTAAAATACGATTTTTTATTAAGCGAGAATGTCAAAAGTTGACATATGATATGTCATTCTATTCAGAATGTCATTTTCTATCGAATAAAGTAAAAAAATACCGAGGGTGCCATTTAAAAATCAAAAGTTGTAGTCATTTCCGGTGAAACAGGAAGTGACCAAAAACAATTGAATACGCCAATTAATCCTAATTTATGTCATAGACTAACATACCAAATCTCGTTTTTATATTTGAAAAAATAAAAAAGTTATAGGGGTGAGCCACTTTTGAGACGCACCCGGTATTTACATACTATATGATCTAGCTTTACTAGGATATATACCATTCTGTATTTATTTTCAAGATTTAGTCAAAACTTTTCATTCTTCTCTTCTTATCACGCCCTCTCCTGCCGAAGGTTGGCGATCCAAATGGCAATTTAATAACTCTGGAATATAGTCTATAAATATAGTCTCCGAGTACAGGTTAAACAGGAGCGGAGACAAGACGCAACCCTGCCGAACACCCCGTCTGATTTGTATATCTTTCGATGTTGACTGCTTCATCTCAACTACCGCCGTTTGATGCCAATAAAGTTCGATATGAAACGTAGGTCTTGTTCGTCAACTCCGGTTGTTCTTAGAATTTTGATGATAAACACAGTCGAACGCCTTACGATAGTCTATGAAGCATGCAAATACATTCGCATTCATGTCTCTACACCTCTGTACTTCACGCGTTCCGAGTCCGTTTCTGAAGCCAAATTGGGTGTTGTCCATCTGATTTTCGCACTTCTTGTAGATTCGAGTGTGGATGATTCTAAGAAAGGTTTTGAGGACATGGGACATAAGACTTATCATCCGATAGTCATGACACCTATTTAATATAATATTCATACAAATATTAAAATTTTTATTTTTTTTGGGGCTAAAATAGTTTACTTATAAACTTTCACCACTGAATCTCTGAATATATTTTTCAAATATTTCCACTTATACCTGAAATCTATATCAGATATTAAATAAAATGTTCAAAATGCCGTTTTGTTTTAAAGATTGTTGGCAAATTTCCCTGATTCTTTTCAAAGCGTTGAGGATTATAACGGGGTATGCATTGGTCCCAATCCATTTGATTTGGGAAATAGTTGTTAAAAAAATCTTCAAAAAACTTTCAAAGTTGTGAACGGGAATTTTACCGAACCCACTTTGCTGAAAGTATATTAATTTAACAAAGTGAATTAACTTAACGAGGAATATTCTCTAAATGTTCTGGCGGCGATAGCTTCCAATATTTACAGATTGCGATAGGTTACTAAGTTTCTCTGATATATAAAAAAGTTTATAGTGGTTCCCAAAATAAAACAAGAGACAGACAACAGTACACTTTTAATAATTCTCTTTTGTTTCTTTTATTATTAATTACGGCCTACTAATAAGAATTACCTTTTAATGAAAACTTTTAAATGTTGGAGTAAATAGTGACAACAAATATAGAGTGTTATACCTATAGTTTTGAAAAGCTCATGAAAGTCCCGTAGCAAATAACCAAAAGAGCTATGAAAATTTTGTTTACAGCATCTTCCCTTTGCCCTCTCTTTTCTTCACTAGTAATGGAGATGATTTCAACCGTATGATATCAGTTATGTAGGTATATAATTCGTTTATATAGATAGGTATACATTTATCTTCAGAAAATTAACATAATCTGTTGAGAATACCAAGTCCCGAACACATGCTAAA